>NC_135954.1:114978163-115135663 GCF_053455715.1 Rhinoraja longicauda | reverse complement strand
AGTTTAGAAGGATGAGAGGGGATCTTATAGAGACATATAAAATAATAAAAGGACTGGACAAGCTTGATACAGGAAAAATGTTCCCAATGTTGGGGGAGTCCAGAACCAGGGGCCACAGTCTAAGAATAAAGGGGAGGCCATTTAAAACTGAGGTGAGAAAATAACTTTTTCATCCAGAGAGTTGTGAATTTGTGGAATTCTCTGCCACAGAGGGCAGTGGAGACCAATTCACTGGATAAATTTAAAAGAGAGTTAGATAGATCTCTAGGGGCTAGTGGAATCAAGGGATATGGGGAGAAGGCAGGCACGGTTTACTGATTGTGGATGATCAGCCATGATCACAATGATCCTGCACCTATTTTCTCGAAGGGCCAAATGGCTTCATCCTGCACCTATTTTCGATGTTTCTATGTTTCTATTCCCTGCACATCCATGTGCCTACCAAAAAGCCTCTTAAACATCACTACCGTATCTGGCTCCACCCATCGCACCTGCCAGCACATTCCAGGCACCCAGCACTCACCCACATCTCCTGTAACTTTGCTCCACTCACCTTCAAGCTCTGTCCTCTGGTCTTTAACACTTTCTCTCTGGGAAAAGGGTTCCTTTTGTGTCTGACCCGAAACATCGCCTATCCATGTGCTCCAGAGATGCTGCCTGATCCGCTGAGTTCCCCCAACACATCGTGTTTTGCTCAAGACTCCAGCACTTGCACATGCTTGATTCTCCCTCTGTACATCAATGCTGTTGAGCGTCTGCCATTAGCTCATGGTATACAAATGGTTTAGCATGGAAAAGTTGGGCCAAAAGGCCTGTGTCTGTGCTTCATGACAGCACCAGGTCAACGAGGATAGAAGGGATCTACAGCTGAAAGAAAATCGAAGGTGAGATAGTGAGAGTACAGGGCCAGCATGTCCCATAAGGGTTGGGGTGCCAAATACCTCACTCCCAAATAAGGGACAAGGTGACGTCACCGCCCCACGCTCCACGTGACCTCACCCAGCCGGCGGCCACGTGCTCCCACTCCACCAATGGCGGCCGCCCGGGCCTGGAGGCGGGTTGCTATGCAACCTCCGTTAGGTGGCACCCAGGCCTACACTGTCCAGGCCTATAGTGGCCTCCGGGCCTACACTGTCAAGGCCTACAGTGTCCGGGCCTACAGCGCCCCCCGGACCTAATATGGGACAAGGGCGGTCCCATACAGGACAAACCAATTTAGCCCAAAATATAGGATGTCCTGGCTAATACGGGACAGTTGGCAACCCTAATGGCAGGTATTGTTGATTGGAACCAGAAGAGACCTTTGAGTAGTATAGAGTGTGGGAGAGTCCTTCAAAATGAAACTAGGTGGACAAAGTGGGGCCAATAATATTGCTGGCAGGCAAGATTAAGGAGAATCTCAAGACTTTTTATCAATAGTTTAGTTTATTGTCACATGTACCAAGGACCAGTGAAAAGCTGTTGTTGCGTGCCTTCCACAGTGTACAGATGCATGCTAAAAGGAACAACATTTAGTGCAAGATAAAATCCAGTAAAGTCTAATTAAAGATAGTCCAAGGGTTTCCAGTAAGGTAGATAGTAGCTCAGGCCCACTCACTAGTTCTTGATAGGATGATTCAGTTTATGTGACAGGAACATGGAGCAGTACAGCAGTCATCATTGTCGGTCACTCGAAGCGAGTATGTCTGTCCTCTCCATAGGGTCGGACGCCTGTGCGTGACTTTGTTTAACGTGGGGAGACTGGTGCACAGACAGTCACCACACGGTCCTTGACAGATCTGGGTCAGGATCCAGTGGCGTGGAGTCCAAGATGACTGGTAACCCTGTTCTGCTGCAGCCTTCATCCATCCGCCTTCCCAGCCGTTGTGACGCTCCACTAAAGTCAGCCATCATCCTCCGCCTGTTCCACCGTTGAGGTCTTGGGTTGGATTGCTCTTTGTCAGGGACCTCCCCCTCCAGCTTACCGCCATGGGTGACCCTACCAGGAGCGTAGCTCCAGACGGCATCGCTCTCAGGATCTCAGGACCACACAAGCTTCTCCACCACCACAAGGTGACAACCCACGGAGAAGAGTACAGCAGTGGACCTAATGTGCCAAAACATGATGCCAGGTTAACCATCTGCCCCTACATGATCCTGTGTAGGAAGGAACTGCAGAAGCTGGTTAAAACTGAAGGGAGACACAAAATGCTGGAGTAACTCAGCAGGACAGGCAGCATCTCTGGAGAGAAGGAATGGGTAACGTTTCGGGTTGAGACCCTTCTTCAGACTGTGCTACTATCTATCTACAGTATGTTTCTAAGCTACTGTCTACCCTATCTATGCCAAAGATGTAAGAGTGTTTAATTGGCATATGCACCAACAACACAACAATGAAATTCTTACTTGCAGCAGTATAACAGGCCTGCAAACACAGTATATCATATCATATCATATACATACAGCCGGAAACAGGCCTTTTCGGCCCACCAAGTCCGTGCCGCCCAGTGATCCCCGTACATTAACACTATCCTACACCCACTAGGGACAATTTTTACATTTACCCAGCCAATTAACCTACATACCTGTACGTCTTTGGAGTACCGATAATAAACAAAATATCAATACATTAAAACCCCAATATTAGTGCAAAAAGTCAAAGTCCTTCGTATTTACCAAGACAGTACGTAGTTTAGTTCATGTTTTGTGATGTGTGATGGTTATTGGGAACCAGGGGGATGTTGGGGGAGTCCAGAACCAGGGGCCACAGTTTAAGAATAAGGGGTAGGCCATTCAGAACTGAGATGAGGAAAAACTTTTTCACCCAGAGAGTTGTAAATCTGTGGAATTCTCTGCCTCAGAAGGCAGTGGAGGCCAATTCTCTGGATGCATTCAAGAGAGAGTTAGATAGAGCTGTTAAGGATAGCGGAGTCAGGGGGTATGGGGAGAAGGCAGTAACGGGGTACTGATTGTGAATAATCAGCCATGATCACGGTGAATGGCGGTGCTGGCTCAAAGGGCCGAATGGCCTCCTCCTGCACCTATTGTCTATTGTATAAGTCGAGGTACTGATTGGTTTTATTTGAGATTGCATCAATGTGCTTGGTCCGGGGCACATCTTCAGAGGTCTGCACACTCAGCAATTTGAAGCTGTTCACTCTCTCCACCACTGATCCATCAATGAAAAAGAGGTCTCCCTCTTCTAAAATCAATAATCAGCTCAGCAAAGCAAGGTGCTGCTTGGAGCAGCATTGTTGAAGGCTCTGCACGCACTGTCTGCAGTATTTAGGTCTATGCTGGAACACTAGAAAGGGTTAAATCCACACAGAACAAGGCATTGCCTGGAGCTCTGGAAGGGGTTAATTATGGACTGTGCAAGGCCCTGCTTCACGCACTGAAAGGGTTAACTCTACACTGTTTAAGCCTCTTCTGCAGTGCTGCAAAGGGTTAAATCTGCAGAGCAAGGCATTGCCTGGAGCTCAGGAAAGGGTTAATCCTTCAGTTTAAGTCTCTGCTGCAGCAATTAAAAGGGTTAATCTTGTACTGTGCAAGTTCGTGCTTCACACACTGGTAGGGATTAAGTTTGCTATGTGGCAGCGCTGTGAAGGGTTAAGTCTGCTCTGTTGCAGCTCTGTAAAGGGTTAAGTCCACACAGAGCAAGGCGTTGTCTGGAAATTTGGCTGCGTGTCCTTGTTTTCTTTCAGAATAATTCAGAGAATCAGCCTCCAATTGTCCACGTGGACCAGCCCGATAACTGGCTGCCTCGCTCGGTGACAGGGCGGCAGGGAAGGGGTTAAGTGCAGTGGGCAGAGGTGCGTGGTGCTGGTGTAGTCCTGCCTGTGAAGGAGCAGAGGATGTCTGCTGCTCTGGCCGGCTCTGCCTTTGACTCGGGTTTGCTGCAGCTTCTCTGGGTGTCGGGGCTGGTGGCTGTCACACTGACCCTCTGGGTGATCTTCCTCTTCTGCGGTCTGGCCAGGTCTCACCAGGAACACTTGTGGATCAGCACCTGGACAGGTAAGGGGTTAGGGACAGCGCGCTTTTGTACAGAGGACAAGGTGGCCTTACGCCTGGGGAGGGCAGTGGCAGATCGGCGGGGAGGGAGGGGGCAGATGCTGCCCAGACTGTTGGGTGAGCAAGGGAGCGGGAGGGGGCCACACACTCCCGAACCCCCTCCGCAGACACACCCATGACCCACGGCACTCTCCCCATACCAAAGCCACGTCAGGCTGGGTCCAAGCCCTCTACACCCACCCTCTGCAGCACCATCCCAGGCAACAGGACCAGAGAGAGCAGTGAGAGGCAAAGGCAGGAGGCAGCCAGGGTGGAGCGGTCACAGAGTGGAGTGCAGAGCTTTTAGGTGAGACTGGAGATGTTTAAAGGAGACTCGACGACCCGCACACCCGTTGGGTCCAAACCTCTCCTGCATTGATGAACTTCTAAACACAATCTTATTTACTCCAAAAGCGCTCGGCAAGATCCCAGGGTCGAGGGCCGCTGCCGGGAGGGCAAGCCTCCCCCAAATGACGACCCGTGGACCCGTTGCCAGCTGGGGACTCTCCCCCCGGGGCCGGGGATGGGCGAGGGGGGAGAGGAAAGGGGAGAGGGAGCCACTCACCCCGGCCCCAGGCGGCCATCGCGGCGGCTAGCAGCAGGAGAGCGGTCGCAAGGCGCTGCCGCATGTCCGCCCTGCCGGCGGCCATCTTCTTTGACACTCTGCCGCCGCGCTGCCCCATGGGAGGAAGGTCGGGCGCAGGGCACACCGGTCCTCCTGGAGTTGCTGTGGAGGGGGAGGGGGAACGCATTTATTAATGTTTATTAAGTTAATTACTTTTAAAATGTAACGAAATTTTATCAATGCACACCGCAGGCGAATGGTAAAGTGGGCCTTAAATTATTGCGCTATCGTGTATCATGTTGACTGTATTTCAGGGACATACACACAAATATATATATACATACAAGATGAGACGTTTAGTAATATACTAGACTAAGTGGACCCGTTGGGCCCAAACCTCTCCTGCATTGGTGCAGCACCCTCTCCTCCCCCCTCCTCCTTCCCCCTCCCCTCTCCCCTCCCCTCCTTGCCCCCCCTCACCCTCCTCTCCCCCTTCCCCTCCTCCCCACTCCATCCCACTCAACCCCCCTTATCCTCCCTCCTCCCCCCTCCCTCCCTCCCCCCCTTGCTCTACCCCCGTCCCACCCGCCCTCTCCCTCCCTAGGAGATAGATTTAAACTTTAAAACGTGAATAACTTTAAAAATATAACACCGATTTCAATGAAACTTCTTCCATTACCACCAAAGGGATGACAGTGAATAAGGTGGGCCTAAAATTGTCGCTCCATCTTGTACCGTTTTGCCTGTGGTTCAGGAACAAACAAACAAACAAACAAACAAACAAGAGTTTTCGTATATAGATAGATGTGTAAGGCACGCTTTTATACAGAGGGTAGTGGGTGCCTGGAGCATGTCAGGGGTGGTGGTAGACACTGTAGTGGTGTTTAAGAGACTTTTAGATAGGCATGTGAATATGGAGGGATATGTATTACAGACTGGCAGACGAGATTGGTTTAACTTGGCTTTATGTTCGGCACAAACATTGTGGGCCAAAGGGTCTGTTCTTGTGCTGTACTTATACTACTGTGATCTGTACTGGGCCCATTGCTGTTTGTGGTTTATATCAATGACTTGGATGAGAATGTATAAGGCATGATTAATAAGTTCGGGCGGCACGGTGGCGCAGCGGTAGAGTTGCCGCCTTACAGCAAATGCAGCGCCGGAGACTCAGGTTCCATCCCGACTACGGGCGCTGACTGTACGGAGTTTGTACGTTCTCCCCATGACCTGCGTGGGTTTTCTCCGAGATCTTCAGTTTCCTCCCACACTCCAAAGACGTGCAGGTTTGTAGGTTAATTGGCTTGGCAAATGTAAAAATTATCCCTAGTGGGTGTAGGATAGTGTTAATGCGCAGGGATCGCTGGTCGGCGCGGACCCGGTGGGCCGAAAGGGCCTGTTTCTGCACTGTATCTCTAAACTAAACTAAAGTTTGCAGGTGACACTTAAAGTGGGTGTTATTGCAGACAGCAAAGATAGTTATGAAAAGGTACAGCAGGATCTTGATCAAGTGGGTTATGAATGGTTAAGGGAGTTTAATACAGATAAAGGTATTCAATGAAGTTTAGAAGGATGAGAGGGGATCTTATAGAAATGTACAAAATTATAAAAGGACTGGACAAGCTAGATGCAGGAAAAATGTTCCCAATGTTGGGGGAGTCCAGAACCAGGGGCCACAGTCAAAGAATAAAGGGGAGTCCATTTAAAACTGGGGTGAGAAAAAACTTTTTCACCCAGAGAGTTGTGAATCTGTGGAATTCTGCCACAGAAGGCAGTAGAGGCCAATTCACTGGATGAATTTAAAAGAGAGTTAGATAGAGCTCTTGGGACTATTGGAATCAAGTGATATGGGGAGAAGGCAGGCACGGGTTACTGATTGTGGATGATTAGCCATGATCACAATGAATGGAAGTGCTGGCTCAAAGGGCTAAATGGCCTCCTCCTGCACCTATTTTCCATGTTTCTATTTTTGGAAGTCCAACCAGAGAAGCACCTTCACTTTAAGAAGAAGAAGAAGTGAATGGCAGGGCTCTGGGGAGTGTTATGGTGCAGAGTTCCCTGACAGTGGTGCCACAGATAGATAGGGTGGTCAATAATGCTTTTGGCGCACTGGCCTTCGTCACTCAGGGTATTGAGTACAGAAGGTATAGAAGATATCATCGTGTTACTGTTGTACAAGACACCGACCGAGCAGTCAGCATTTGGAGATTTGTCAAAGGTAGACACAAAATGCTGGAGTAACTCAGCGGGACAGGCAGCATCTCTGGAGAGAAGGAATGGGTGGTGTTCCGGTTCGACACCCTTCTTCAGACTGATGTCAGGGGAGAGGGAGATACATAGATAAGGAAGTGTAAGGTGTGAAAATAGGACAAAGGGAGTCCCGTTGAGTTACTCCAGCATTTTGTGTCTATCTCCGGTTTAAACCCTTAAGGGATTGGACAGGCAAGATGCAGGAAAAATGTTCCCGATGTTGGGGGAGTCCAGAACCAGGGGTCACAGTTTAATAATAAGGGGGAGGCCATTTAGGACTGAGATAAGGAAAAACTTCTTCACCCAGAGAGTTGTTAATCTGTGGAATTCTCTGCCACAGAAGGCAGTGGAAGCCAATTTACTGAATGCTTTCAAGAGAGAGGTAGATTTAGCTCTTTGGGCTAACAGAATCAAGGGATATGGGGAAAAAGCAGGAACGGTGTACTGATTTTGGATGATCAGCCATGATCATATTGAATAGCGGTGCCGGCTCGGAGGGATGAATGGCCTACTCCTGCACCTATTTTTTTTCTGTTTCCAAACCAGCATCTGCAGTTCCTTCCTACACATTTGGAGATTTCTGTTCAGTTTTGTGAACCCCTACTACAGAGAAGATGCCAGTAAGTTGGAAAGAGTGCAGAGGAAATGTATGAGGATGTTGCCAGGTCTCAGGGGCCAGAACTATATGGAGGTTAGATGATGCAACTTGGTCGAGTTGGACTGAAGGGCCTGTTTCCGTTCTGTATGACTCATCAGTTCCATGTCTAAATAAATCAAGAAACATTCCAGACCGGATAAAACCAGGAAATATCCTGGGTAAAAACCAGGAACATCCCTGGTAAAAACCAGGAACATCCCACCCCGGATAAAAACCAGGAACATCCCACCCCGGGTAAAAACTAGGAACATCCCGGGTAAAAACCAGGAACATCCCACCCCGGTAAAAACCAGGAACATCCCACCCCGGGTAAAAACCAGGAACATCCCACCCCGGGTAAAAACCAGGAACATCCCGGGTAAAAACCAGGAACATCCCACCCCGGGTAAAAACCAGGAACATCCCACCCCGGGTAAAAACCAGGAACATCCCACCCTGGGTAAAAACCAGGAACATCCCGGGTAAAAACCAGGAACATCCGAATAAAATCCAGGAACATCCCGGGTAAAAACCAGAAACATCCCACCCCAGGAAAAAAACAGGAACATCCCACCCTGGGTAAAAACCAGGAGCACCCCACCCCGGGTAAAATGAGGTGACGTGAGCTCAGAGTGTCTGGTAAAAACTGCACACATGTCACAGCCCTGATAAAGGTTCAGGAAATAGCCCCACCCTCGGTAGAAACAGAAGCTGCAGCTCTGTTCTCTCCACATCCCTCTGGCAACATGCAGGTCTATCTAAGTTTTGAAAAGGGTCCGGATCATCCGGGGAAGATGGCCGAGGAATGGCAATGAAATTTATGTCAGACAAGTGTGAGATGTTGTATTTCGGTAAGTGAAACTGGGGCAGAGTTTCCACAGTGAATGTTGGGCCCCGGGGAATGTTGTGGAACTGAGAGACCGAGGGGTGGCGAACGTTTGGCAGGCGAACGTTCATTGGTCAGAGTGTTGATTGCGGGAGTTGGGACGTTATGCTGCAGTGAGATCACACAGAGTATTGAGTACACTTCTGGTCGCTCAAATAGAAGACAATAACAATTTAATTCTCATTTGCTGTGACTTAACAGGCCCATTAATGCAATAACACAGAATCAATAATACAATAATCAATAATATAGTCGATTAATAATCAGTAATATGAGGTAACCAGTACAAAATAGAGCAAGCCAATGTACATAGTGCAATGTAAACAATGTCCACATTGGATCATTGATGAGGTAGGCTTGAGCTTCATGTTGTACAGAGCCTGATAGTTGTTGGGAAAACACTGTTCTTTAACCTGGGGGTCACGGTTTTCAGACTCCTGTACCTTCTTCCCGATGGTAGCAGCGAGATGAGAGTGTGGTGCGGATGCTGTGGGTCTTTGATGATATTGGCTGCCTTATTGAGGCAACGCCTACTGCCGATCCCTGTGATGGTGGGGAGGTCGGTGCCTGTGATGGACGGGCAGTGTCCACCACTCTCTGTCGTCTCCTTGGTTCCCGGGCGTTTGAGTTGCTGAACCAGGCCGTGATGCAACCAGTCAGCTCTCCACTGTACACCTTTGGAAGTTAGATAAAGTAAAAACAGAGAAACATAGAAAATAGGTGCAGGAGGAGGCCATTTGGCCCAGCACCGCCATTCATTGTGATCATGGCTGATCATCCACAATCAGTAACCCGTGCCTGCCTTCTCCCCATATCTCTTGATTCCGCTAGCCCCTAGAGCTCTATCTAACTCTCTTTTAAATTCATCCAGTGAATTGGCCTCCACTGCCTTCTGTGGCAGAGAATTCCACAGACGTACATGTATGTAGGTTAATTGGCTGGGCAAATGTACAAATTGTCCCTAGTGTGTGTAGGATAGTGTTAGTGTGCGGGGATCGCTGGGTGGCGCGGACCCGGTGGGTCGAAGGGCCTGTTTCCGCGCTGTATCTCTAAATCTAAAATCTAAAAATTCACAACTCTTTGGGTGAAAAAGTTTTTCTCACCCGTTTTAAAAGGCCTCCCCTTTATTCTTAGATTGTGTGGCCCCTGGTTCTGGACTCCCCCAACATTGGGAACATTTTTCTTGCATCAAGCTTGTCCAGTCCTTTTATAATTTTATACATTTCTATAAGATCCCCTCTCATCCTTCTAAACTGCAGTGAATACAAGCCCAGTCTTTCCAATCTTTCCTCGTATGACAGTCCCGCCATCCCGGGGATTAACCTCGTGAACCTACGCTGCACTGCCTCAATAGCAAGAATGTCCTTCCTCAAATTAGGAGACCAAAACTGCACACAATACTCCAGATGTGGGCTCACCAGGGCCCTATACAACTGCAGAAGGACCTCTGTACTCCGACACTCAAATCTTCAACCCAACCCGTCCGTGCTGACCCATTTACCCGCACTTGCCCGGTATCACTAAAATCTTTCCTATCCACGCACTTGTCCAAATGTCTTTTAAATGTTCTTATTGTACCAGCGTCAACGACCTCCTCTGGCAGCTTATTCCATATACCCATCTCCCTGTGCGAAAGCTCGCCCCTCAGCTTTCAATTCTCTCTCACCTAAACCTATGTTGAAAAGGGATCTTATAGAGATGTATAAAATTATAAAAGGACTAGACAAGCTAGATGCAGGAAAAATGTTCCCAATGTTGGGGGAATCCAGAACCAGGGGCCACAGTCTAAGAATAAAGGGGAGGCCAATTAAAACTGAGGTGAGAAAAATCTTTTTCACCCAGAGTTGTAAATTGTGGAATTCTCTGCCACAGAGGGCAATGGAGGCCAATTCACTGGATGAATTGAAAAGAGAGTTAGATAGAGCTCTAGGGGCTAACGGAATCAAGGGATATGGGGAGAAGGCAGGCACGGGTTACTGATTGTGTATGATCAGCCATGATCACAATGAATGGCGGTGCTGGCCCGAAGGGCCATATAGCCTCCTCTTGCACCTATTTTCCATGTTTCTATGTCCCCTGGTTCTTGATTCCCCTACACTGGGTAAAGGATTGTGTATTCACCCTATCACATCCACTCATGGTTTTATACACCTCAATAAAATCACCCCTCAGCCCCCTGTGCTCCAAGGAATGAACTCCCAGCGTGCTCAATCTCTCCCTACAGATCGAAGAAGGGTTTCAATCTGAAACGTCATCTATCTATCCATGTTCTCCAGAGTTAGACAATAGACAATAGGTGCAGGAGTAGGCCATTCGGCCCTTAGAGCCAGCACCACCATTCAATGTGATCATGGCTGATCATTCTCAATCAGTACCATGTTCCTGCCTTCTCCCCATACCCCCTGACTCTGCTATCCTGTAGAGCTCTATTTAGCTCTCTCTTGAAAGCATTTAGAGAATTGGCATCCACTGCCTTCTGAGGCATAGAATTCCACAGATTCACAACTCTCTGACTGAAAATGTTTTTCCTCATCTCCGTTTATGCTTAAACTGTGGCCCCTGGTTTTGGACTCCCCCAACACTGGGAACATGTTTCCTGCCTCTAACGTGTCCAACCCCTTAATAATCGTAATAATCGTATATGTTTCAATAAGATCTCCTCTCATCCTTCTAAATTCCAGTGTATACAAGCCTAGTCGCTCCAGTCTTTCAACATACGACAGTCCCGCCATTCTGGGAATTAACCTAGTAAACCTACGCTGCACGCCCTCAATAGCAAGAATATCCTTCCTCAAATTTGGAGACCAAAACTACACACAGTACTCCAGGTGTGGTCTCACTAGGGCCCTGTACAACTGCAGAATTACCTCTTTGCTCCTATAGTCAACTCCTCTTGTTATGAAGGTCAAGATTCCATTGGCTTTCTTCACTGCCTGCTGTACCTTCATGCTTCCTTTCAGTGACTGATGCACTAGATGCTGCCTGACATGCTGAGTTACTCCAGTACTTTGTTCCTTTTTATTGTAAACCAGCTTCTGCAGTTCCTTGTCTCTCCCCATAGCTCAGACCTGCAAATCGTTGCAACATCCTGGTAAATCTTCTCAACATTATTTTCATGAAAACCTGAGCCGTCTCCCAGAATGTTTGCTGTCATATTCCACTGTACACAAACAGAAGGGTTTACCGGGTGGGCTGTTCCCTCTCCTCTCCTCTCCTCTCTCTTGCCTGCCAGCCAGATGTGTTCCCCATTGGAGGGCTGTTGTCTCAGCGCTCCTGGAGAGGACTATCCTGTGCGATAGTTTTCCAGATTGGTTTGCAGGAAGATTTGGAATGAGGGATGGGTAAATGGCACAGGAATTGTACAAGTGCTATGGGTCTGTCTCTATGAGAAGACTCACGATTTCTTAGTTGGAAACCCTATGGGAACGGGAGCCCTGCCCAGTTGAGCAAATTAGTGTTACATGAAGAGAAATGAATGAATAAGCGAGTTCGGTATCTCGCGCGTGCAAGGAATCATGGGATTTGTCAAAGGTCATTCGGGATAAACAAAGAGCGTTGCTAATGATGGTGAACTCAGCGTTGTATAAACTGTATGTACGTATTGGGCGGAACTCTGTGTAAAAATAACATTCTGTACATTAAGTATAAGAAAATAACTGCAGATGCTGGTACAAATTGATTTATTCACAAAATGCTGGAGGAACTCAGCAGGTCAGGCAGCATCTCGGGAGAGAAGGAATGGGGAAGTCTGAAGAAGGGTCTCGACCCGAAACGTCACCCATTCCTTCTCTCCCGAGATGCTGCCTGACCTGCTGAGTTACTCCAGCATTTTGTGAATAAAACATTCTGTACATTTACTGATTTAGATGTGTATTGTACTACGAGGAAATACAGTGCCCTCCATAATGGTTGGGGAAAAAGACCCATCGTTTATTTATTTGCCTCTGTCCTCCACATTTTGAGATTTGTAATGGAAAAAATCACATGTGGTTAAAGTGCACATTGTTAGGTTTTAATAAAGGCCATTTTTATACATTTTGGTTTCACCATGTAGAAATTACAGCAGTGTTTATCCCCCCATTTCAGGGCACCATAATGTTTGGGACACAGCAATGTCATGTAAATGAAAGTAGTGTGGCGAGTCTGGAAGCGGATGGGTGTTGCAGACAGAGTTTATTGCATGGGCAAAACTCCGTGACAATCGCAACACTCAAAACTGTAGACAACCAACAAAACGTCTTCTCTAGACAGAGTTCAACACTAAACTGCTTGTCCCTCCTGCTCTGGCACACCTGGTGACATCGCTAGCCAATCCGAGGGTTCGAACTCTCCCAGCCAATCCCTATGTCCCTACATGACCTCCCCCAGAACCCTCGGTACGGTACCTAACGGGCACCCGGACCGCCCGACCTGAACGAGTACGGAGAGGGGAGGCCGGTACCCCCGGCGACGAGGGAGGCGGGGAGGACCCTGCAGGTGGAGGCGATGGGGGCGCAGCTGGAGGGGGAGGCAGGGAGGACCCTGCAGGTGGAGGCGATGGGGGCGCAGCTGGAGGGGGCAGAGGAAACACGACCGGGGGCAGCGGAGGCCCGAGCGGTGGGAGAAGAGACGCAGCAGGGAAACCAGGTGGACCGGCCAGAGGGCGGCCCCGGCGAGGAGGTTGACCCACCAGAACGGGACGGTCCTGGTCTAAGTGGGCAGGTTTAAGCCGGGAGACAGAGGCACGCTCCTGTCGGGTGCCTACTTGCAGAGCGAAGGTGACCGTCCCTCTTTTCAGCACCTGGAACGGGCCCTGGTAGACCGGCTGCAGAGGGGGCCGGTGGGAATCCCGCCGGAGGAAAACGAACTCGCAGTCGTGCAAGTCCGCCAGTACGTGCGAGGCGGTACTCCCGTGACGGGAGGCCGGGACCGGGGCCAGGGAACCTACCCGAGCCCGGAGAGAAGCCAAAACTGACGGGACGGAAGACGGCAGGGCGGAGGATGGAGGAAAAATGTCACCCGGCACCCGCAGGGGCGAGCCATAGACGAGTTCCGCCGAGGAAGTACCCAGATTGGACTTAGGGGCCGTGCGAATACCGAGGAGGACCCAAGGCAGCTGGTCAGCCCAGTCAGGGCCGGTCAGGTGGGCACAGAGGGACGCCTTCAGCTGTCGGTGGAAGCGCTCTACCATCCCGTTAGCTTGGGGATGATAGGCGGTAGTCTGCTGCAAGCGGGACCCATACAGCTGCGCAAGCGCGGCCCAGAGGGACAAGGTGAACTGGGCGCCCCGGTCGGTAGTGATGATGGCCGGGACGCCGAAACGGGCAACCCAATGTAACGCCAGGGCCCATGCACAGGGGGCCGCCGAGGTGTCCGACAACAGAAGAGCCTCCGGCCAACGAGTAAAACGGTCGACCACCGTCAGAAGATGAGTGTAGCCCCTAGAGTAAGGCAATGGACCAACCAAATCCACGTGAATGTGGAAAAAACGGACGGGCGGAACCACGAAATTCTGGCACGGAGGCTGGACGTGGCGGTGGACCTTGGTGGTCTGGCACGGGACACAGGCGCAGGACCAGGCGGCCATCTGCTTCCGCAGGCCGTGCCAGACAAATCGGGCGGCCACCATGGCCGAGGTTTCCCGAATGGACGGGTGTGCCAGGCCGTGAATGGCCTCAAAAACCTTACGCCGCAGGGTGGTCGGCACAACCGGGCGGGGGCGGGGAAGGGAAACGTCACACCAAAGTGTGGTACCTGTGGGGCCGCACGCTACCTGGGCCAACTGCAACCCTGAGGCGGTGGAGGCGTACGCTGAGGCAATGTCTTCCAGGCGCTGAGCCTCCGCTAGCTCCCGAAAATCCACTTCGCCCCCCACCGCAGCCACAGAGGAACTGGCCGGCCGAGACAGGGCGTCAGCAACGGCGTTAAGCCTACCAGCGATGAGGCGAGCATCCGTGGTGAACTCCGAAATGAGGGTGAGGTGCCGTTGCTGGTGGGCCGACCACGGATCAGAAATCTTAGAAAAAGCAAACGTGAGGGGCTTGTGATCCGTATAGGCAACAAAAGAGCGGCCCTCCAAAAAATAGCGAAAATGACGAACAGCTAAATAGAGGGCTAGGAGCTCCCTGTCGAAGGCACTGTAGTTCAGCTCGGGTCGGGTAAGCTGCCGGCTGAAAAATGCCAGAGGCTGCCAGTGACCATTGACCTGTTGTTCTAAGACCCCCCCCCACCGCCACGGCTGAGGCGTCCACCGTCAGGGCCGTGGGGGCAGAGGAGCGGGGGTGCACGAGCATGGTGGCGTTGGCGAGGGCCAGCTTGACCGCATCAAAGGCCGCCTCGGCAGCTGTGGACCAGACCAACTCAGCGGGATTACCCGCGAGGCATTGAAAAAGGGGGCGCATGATCCGAGCTGCCGCAGGCACGAACCGGTGATAAAAATTCACCATGCCCACGAATTCCTGCAAGCCCTTGATGGTGGTAGGGCGGGGAAAGGCACGGACGGCGTCCACCTTAGCAGGCAAGGGAGTGGCACCGGCCGGTGTGACCCGGTGACTCAGGAAATCCACCGAGGACAGGCCGAACTGGCATTTGGATGGGTGGAGGATCAGGCCGTGGTCCTGCAACCTCTGGAACACAGTGCGAAGGTGGACCAGGTGCTCTGGGACCGAACGACTAGCAACCAGGATGTCGTCGAGATAAATAAACACAAAAGACAATCCGCGACCCACATGATCCATGAGACGTTGGAATGCCTGAGCCGCGTTTTTGAGACCGAACGGCATCCGCAACCACTCAAATAACCCGAACGGAGTAATCGTAGCCGTCTTGGGAATGTCCGGTGGGTGGACAGGGATCTGATGATATCCTCGTACCAAATCGATCTTCGAGAACACCGTAGCGCCCTCGAGGTTGGCTGAGAAGTCCTGTATGTGAGGGATCGGATAGCGGTCAGGCCGGGTGGCAGCATTAAGACGCCGGTAATCCCCGCATGGTCTCCACCCCCCAGATGCTTTGGAGACCATATGCAAGGGGGAGGCCCACGGGTTGTCTGAAGGACGAACAATCCCCAGCCATTCCAAATTCAGGAACTCCTCCCGAGCCATGGCCAGCTTGTCGGGAGGCAGGCGCTGAGGCCGGGCGAATACAGGCGGCCCCTCGGTAGGGATGAAGTGGACGACACCGTGCTTAGCGGAAGGGGCATCGATCCGCTGTATGAGGAGCTCCGGGAAGTCGGCGAGGACCGCAGCGAACTGATCGGGAGCCGCGCTGACGGCCCGGATCGACGGGCAGGGTGGGGTGGCAGGTGGAAGAGTAGCAGGCTCCACGCTGCTAGCCGAGGGTTGTAGGCCCTTCCCGCGGACGTCTGCGACAAACGAAAAAGCCCAGAGGAAATCCGCGCCCAGGATGGCCTGGCCCACGTTGGCAACGATGAAATCCCAATGGTAGGTCTCGGACCCGAAGGACAGGGACATGGCCCTCTTGCCGTAGGTGCGGATGGGACTGCCGTTGACCGCGATGAGGGACGGACCTTTCCTACCTGCTCGAACTTCGCAGCCGTAGGGAGGCACGATGCTAACGACAGCTCCTGTATCGACCAGGAAAACAGTGCCGGTACCTCGATCCGTGACGTAGAGGCGGCGATTGCGGCCGATCGAGTCTGCCTCTATATTCGATCGGCCGAGGCATTTCCCGGAATGGTACACGGGGCCCTACAATTTCGGGCTTCACCGCCCCACCGCTTGTGGAAAAAACACCAGCCGCGCCTGTGCGGCTCTGTTGCGTGGGCCCGCTGCAAAATGGCGGGCGCTGCAGCTCCTTCTTGGCGGGCTTTCTGTAAAATGGCGGCCGATGCGCCGCCATCTTGGCCGCGCGGCCGGTCGCTCCTAGGCCTTGAAACCCGATTTACTGAGTCGTCTCCCGTCGAGTCCTCCATTACGAGTGCGTCGGCCTTCTCCGCGAACGCCATCGGGTCTTCGAAGGAGACGTCCGCCAAAACTAACCTGACGTCCCGGGGCAATTTCTCCCGGAATGCCGCTTCAAATATCATGCAAGGTTGGTGGTTGCCGATCAAGGTTAGCATTTCGGTCATCAGGACAGACGGTAGCCGATCCCCTAGCTCCGGTAAATGTAGGAGCTTCAGGGCCCGCTGGTTTTGGCTAAAACCAAAAGTCCTCAGCAGGAGCTTCTTGAGCCCCTCGTATTTCTCAGTTTGGGGAGGGCTGGTCAGGTACCGTCCCACCCGCACGGCCACCTCGGGATGTAGGCAGCTTACCAAGTGGTGGAACTTCTCTTGGTCCTCCGAGACTTTCTTGAGGTGGAACTGGGACTCTGCCTGCACGAACCACACGTGCGGTTGATGAGCCCAGAACGGGGGCAGGTGAACGCCGCCCGCGTTCGGCTGCCCACTGCTCGCTCCTTCCTGCGACATGTTCTTGTGATCGTTGATCACGTCGGGGTCACCAATGTGGCGAGTCTGGAAGCGGATGGGTGTTGCAGACAGAGTTTATTGCATGGGCAAAACTCCGTGACAATCGCAACACTCAAAACTGTAGACAACCAACAAAACGTCTTCTCTAGACGGAGTTCAACACTAGACTGCTTGTCCCTCCCGCGCTGGCACACCTGGTGACATCGCTAGCCAATCCGAGGGTTCGAACTCTCCCAGCTAATCCCTATGTCCCTACAGTAGTCATGTTTAGTATTTTGTTGCATATCCATATGCTTGAAGTCTGCGATTCATGGACATCACCAGTTGCTGGGTGTCTTCTCTGGTGATGCTCTGCCAGGCCATCTGTAGATTATGCTTGTTTTGAAACATAGAAAATAGGGGCAGGGGGAGGCCATTCAGCCCTTCGAGCCAGCACCGCCATTCATTGTGATCATGGCTGATCACCGACAATCAGTAACCCGTGCCTGGCTTCTCCCCATATCCCTTGATTCCACTAATCCCTAGAGCTCTATCTAACTCTCTCTTAGATCCATCCAGTGATTTGGCCTCCACTGCCCTCTATGGCAGAGAATTCCACAAATTCACAACTCTGGGTGAAAAAGTTCCTTCTCACCTCAGTTTTAAATGGCCTCCCCTTTATTCTTAGACTGTGGACCCTGGTTCTGGACTCCCCCAACATTGGGAACATTTTTCCTGCATCTAGCTTGTCCAGTCCTTTTATAATTTTATATGTCTCTATAAGATCCCCTCTCATCCTTCTAAACTCCAGTGAATACAAGCCTAGTCTTTTCAATCTTTCCTCATATGACAGTCCCGCCATCCCAGGGATCAATCTCGTGAACCTACGCTGCACTGCCTCAATTACAAGGGTGTCCTTCCTCAAATTAGAGGGCTAGTCCCCTTCAGTTTTCTCTTCAGCATATAAAAGGCATGCTCAATTGGGTTGAGATTGGGAGATTTACTTGGCCATTCACGAATTGACCATTTTTTAGCTTTGAAATACTCCTTTGTTGTTTTAGCAGTATGTTTGGGATCATTGTCTTGCTGTAGAATGAACCACCGGCCAATGAGTTTTGAGGCATTTGTTTGAACTTGAGCAGATAGGATGTGTGTAGACACTTCAGAATTCATTTTGCTAGTACCATCAGCAGTTGCATCATCAATGAAGATATGTGAGCCAGTACCTTCAGCAGCCATACATGCCCAGGCCATAACACCCCCACCACCGTGTTTCACAGATGAGGTGGTATGCTTTGGATCTTAGGCAGTTCCTTCTCTCCTCCATACTTTGCTCTTGCCATCACTCTGATATAAGTTAATCTTTGTCTCATCTGTGCACAAGACCTTTTTCCAGAACTCTGGTTGCTCTTTTAAGTACTTCTTGGCAAACTGTAACCTGGCCATCCTATTTTTGTGGCTAACCAGTGGTTTGCATCTTGCAGTGTAGCCTCTGTATTTCTGTTCATGAAGTCTTCTGCGGACAGTGGTCATTGACAAATCAACACCTGACTCCTGAAGAGTGTTTCTGATCTGTCGGACAGGTGTTTGGGGATTTTTCTTTATTATAGAGAGAATTCTTCTGTCATCAGCTGTGGAGGTCTTCCTTGGCCTGCCAGTCCCTTTGCGATTAGTAAGATCACCAGTGCTCTCTTTCTTCTTAATGATGTTCCAAACACTGATATTGGTAAGCCTAAGGTTTGGCTGATGTCTCTAACAGTTTTATTCTTGTTTCTCAGTCTCATAATGGCTTCTTTGACTTTCATTGGCACAACTTTGATCCTCATGTTGATAAACAGCAATAAAAGTTTCCAAAGGTGATGGAAAGACTGGAGGAAAGACTAGGTGCTGAGAGCTCTCTTATACCTGCATCAAGGAGGCAATTATACACACCTGAGCAATTACAAATGCCTGTGAAGCCATGTGTGCCAAACATCATGGTGCCCTGAAATGGGTGGACTATGTATAAACACTGCTGTAATTTCTACATGGTGAAACCAAAATGTATAAAAATGGCCTTTATTAAAATCTGACAATGTGCATTTTAGCCACATGTGATTTTTTCTATTAAAAACCTCAAAATGTGGAGGACAGAGGCAAATAAATATATGATGGGTCTTTGTCCCAAACATTATGGAGGGCACTGTATGCCGAATGTGCGGAGAGAGTTATTTGTTCTTTCACTTGAATATCTGCAAGAATGACAGAGTTGATTGTCTGAGAAGTACCCCGTATCCCATCCCCCAAAATGCCAGCAAGCAACCCTCTATCGCGTGTGCAACAACCATGACATGCCACCTCCTATATATTCATCTCGCATGTTTTTATCAATTATTGGCAATTCCAAAGCTCTCTGATTTTCCCCAACATTTTATCTCTACATCGTACATGAAGAATGATTAAAAACTACACAGCAGATATGCAAAACAAGATCCCAACATGCATCCTGGAACTAATCCAGACACATATACAGTAAAACTATCAGTAAATAGTCATTGTGGCTTGAAAAAACAAATTGTCTTAAAACTGTTTATGCAAATGCAACTACACTGGGCGTTCACAAACTAAATGTATAATTCAGTACTGTCATACTGTCAGAAAAAAATCCACCAGTTTGTACACTATGAATTAAACACAATAAATGAGCTCTGTATAGATACATAGTGATAACAAAACTGTTTTGCAAAATAAGTACGATGTAAGAGATGTAAAGCTCTGATTGAGTTGAAATGTATATGTTGCAAACTTGGCAAATTCTGGATTTCAGTTCATATCAAATCTGGTTGAACATTAAGCTGAACTTCTGATCAAAATGATCTGCATGTGCAACAACATCTCATTTACACACCAATGGAGGCAGTAAATTACATAATGCTGCACAGACGGTGAAAATATCATCAATATGAATGAATGAATGAATGAATGAATGAATACATTTATTGGCCAAGTATGCATATACAAGGAATGTGCCTTGGTGCTCCGCTCACAAATGACAACACAAACATACAGTTAACAATTAAGAATAAAGCATAAACACATCAAAACAATAAGGATACAACATTACGGTCTAAACATGTGGGTGAAAATAAACCAGAGCAAAAAAGAGACTACAGACTTTGGTTATTGAGTAGAACTATCATTCGTGGAAAAAAGCTGTTTTTATGTCTGGCTGTGGCTGCTTTGACAGTCCAGAGTCGCCTTCCAGAGGGAAGTGCTTCAGAGAGTTTGTGGCCAGGGTGAGAGGGGTCAGAGATGATCTTGCCCACTCGCCTCCTGGCCTTTGCAGTGTACAGTTCGTCAATGGGGGGAAGGTTGCAGCCAACAACCTTCTCAGCTGTGCGAACGATGCGTTGCAGCCTCCGGATGTCGTGCTTGGTGGCTGAGCCAAACCAGACCATGATGGAGAAGGTGAGGACAGACTCAATGATAGCAGTATAGAATTGGACCATCATTGCCTGTGGCAGATTGTGTTACCTCAGTTGCCGCAGGAAATGTTGGGCCTTTTTGACTTGATTGTTCGGAAGAGTCGATGGTGGCCCCCCCATTTAAGGTCCCTGGAGATGATGGTTCCAAGGAATTTAAATGACTTAAATATGCAGAACTAAAGTGATGGGTAAAGTGTTTCTCAGGATGTTAAACCACTTTAGATGACCTATGTTCAACATGAATGTGGACATTGGCAACCTTCTTGGTTTTGTGTCATTTATCTCTGCTCATTTGCTGATAACCACCGCTGGGAAGTGAGGGGGAATCTCTAAATAGGCTTGGCGAAACATCAAGTCTTCATGAATGGGAAATCCTCTCCCGCCATTATGCAATCCCCAGGATCATCTAAGTTCACAAATCCACTCTTCCGAACAATGTATGTGTGAGATGATCGCCCACCCCAAGCTTTTGATGAGAACGTGATCAGGCCATTTGGGGCAATTCCAACCAATAGTTTCAAAGCCAATAAAAACATCAAAATCATCGTAGTTTTGTACAAATGAACCATAAATACACCTCGTTAATAGTTTTGAAAGCAGTATTTTCCTATCTCGAAGAAGCAAAACTGGGAAATACGGGTCAAAACAATTATCGGTTGTAATGTAGACACACAGTAGCTCAGCTGGTGGGAATGTTTATACCGAATGACCCACGACCTGGGCAAACTCACACATGCGCAGTTGTAATACCAAACTCGCTTTTTGATAAATCTTGAAAACCTGGCGATGGTATGATGATCCACACAGTCGGCACAGACATGGCGGGTGAAAGGGCCGGTTCCATCTTATTCCCCAGCTGTACATGCAGGGGAAGAGAATCAGGTGTATGTTCAATGACGTGAGTTCTATGCTGTACCATTCTGTAGTGTACCCGTGTCCTTTGCTCCAATTGCATGTTCTATGTTATATGTATTATGTTGTGTGTCCAATGTTGTTCTATTTTATTCTGTTGTTTGCTCGGTGTTGTATGTTCTATGCCTGTATTCTTTGTACATTCTTTGTTATATGTTCGATGTTGTATGTACTATGTTACGTGTTCTGTGTTGCATGTTCCATCCCCTGGTTTTGAAAGAGGCTCTGGAGGTCGTGAACTCTCTGGTCATCATCTTGCTAAAGAGACGTACAAAATCATAAAAGGACTGGACAAGCTAGATGCTGGAAAAATGTTCCCAATTTTGGGGAGAGCCCAGAACCAGGGGCCACAGTCTCAGAATAAAGGGGAGGCCGTTTAAAACTGTGAGAAGGAACTTTTTCACCCAGAGAGTTGTGAATTCGTGAAATTCTCTGCCATAGAGGGCAGTGGAGGCCAATTCACTGGATGAATTTAAAAGAGAGTTAGATAGAGCTCTAGGTGCTAGTGGAATCAAGGGATATGGGGAGAAGGCAGGCACTGGTTACTGATTGTGGATCAGCCATGATCACAATGAATGGCGGTGCTGGCTTGAAGGGCCAAATGGCCTCCTCCTGCACCTATTTTCTATGTTTCTAAATTATTTTGATTCCAAGAGGTGCAGGTGCAATGAGTCTGATCAGGTCAGAACATCAGGTGTGGGGAGGCCATTCAGCCCCCCTCGTCTGCACTGTCGTTTCTCCGCACCATCCCCTTGCCCTGGCATCCTAAACGAACATTAGTCAGTCTCCACTGCCCTCTGTGGTCTGTACCCTGCTGTACCCAATGACAACCTTCCCCACTCTACACAACTACGTCCTGCCACCTATAAACTCAATAATCAGTCCAAGAAGGCAGCTACTATCATGAGAGTTCCACACCACCCTGGCTACGCTCACATCTCACGGCCACCGTCAGAAAGGTAGTGCAGGAACTTGAAAACCGTGGCCTCCGGGTTCAGTTTCTTCCCAGCAACCATCAGATTCTTGAGCCACCCTGCACAACACAAACCACAACCCTTCTTCAGCACAGAAGATAGGCACAAAATGCTGGAGTAACTCAGTGGGACGGGCATCTCTGGAGAGAAGCAACGGATGACGTTTCGAGTAGGGACTCTTCTTGGCCCTTGGATCTCGACATGAACCATCACCCATTCCTTCTCTCCAGAGATGCCCGTTCCGCTGAGTTACTCCAGCATTTTGTGTCCATCTTCGGTGTAAAACAACATCTACAGTTTCTTCCTATACACTTTCACAGCACGGAACCACGACAGACTTTGCATTACCATGGTTGCTCTATGTACTTTATTTCTGTCCCATTATGATCTGGCTGATTTAGAATACCAGGTAATTTATTGTATATTAATTCGCTGTTGTCTTTGCATCTAATGTGCCTTCAGCAAGACTTTCATTGTTCTGGTTTATTTCCAGTGCATTTGACAACTAAACATTCTTGAATCTCATGACCTACATTTTTGTTCAAACCATTTACATATCAACCATCAGCCAAAACATTATGATCTGCTGAGCCAAAACATTATGGCCACCTGCCTGATATGCTGTTGGTCCTCCGTGTGCACCCCCACATGCAGCAGGGTGCGATGCACTGTGTATTGTGACACATTCCTCCCGTGACCACCGTTAAAATTTTCTGTGACTTGTGCCACAGTCGACCTTCTGTCGGTTCGGACCAGACGGGATAGCCTTCGTTGCCCTCGCGCATTGATGAGCCTTGGGGGCCCAACACCCTGTCGCCGGTTTGTGGTTTGTCCCTCCTCGGACCACTGTCAGTAGGTACTCACCACAAGCCTTGCCGTTTCAGAGATGCTCTGACCCAGTCGTCTGGCCATAACAATTTGGCCCTTGTCAAAGTCGTTCAGGTCTTTACTCCTGCCCATTTCTCCTGCATCCAACACATCAACTTCAAAATCTGACTGTTCACTTGCTGCCTAATATATCTCACCCCTTGACAGGTGCCTTTGTAACAAAATGATCAATGTTATTCACTTCGCCTGTCAGTGGGCATAATGTTTTGGCTGATCGGTGTGTATTACAAACTGAGGCGCCCATCCCAACCAATTCCTCAGCACAGGAAGAGAGAAGGTGGGTGACCATGAGGAAGGGAATTATATATTGAGTGCAGGATACCCCAATGGCCGTACCTCTTCAAAACAGGTACACCCTCTTGGAGTTGTCTGGGCGGACGGCACATCAAGGTTGAGTAGCAGACAGGGCTGTGACTCTAACCCTGGTGCTGAGGCTCAACGGGGAAGGGTGACGTCAGGCAGAGCCATTGTGGTGGGCCACTCCATCGTCAGAGGTGCGGACAGGAGATTCTGCGGCAGCACGCGAGATTCCAGGATGGTGTGTTGCCTCCCTGATGCCAGGGTCCAAGATGTTTCGGAACATCTGCACGGCATCCTCAAGAGTGAGGGGCAGAAGGCATAATTCTAAGATGAAAGGGGCAAAGTTCAAAGGAGATGTACAGGGCAAGTTTTTTTACATGGAGAGTGGTGGGTGCTGGGAACATGCTGCCAACGGTGTTGGTGGAGGTAGATTTGATAGTGGTGCTTAAGAGGCTTTTAGCAAGGAACATAGATATATGTAGGCAATGGGGGCACATGGAGATTACTTGGCATCATGGCGCCCCTGGGGCACAAAGATGGACGGGCAAGAAGAGAGACATCGGTTTTCTGGTTGACCCGCACGTCCAGGGAAGGCTCGCAGCAGCTTGGGCCTCGCCTGGAAAGGGCACCGCTCATACCCAGAGCATGGACTGGACTTTGAAAATGGTGCCAAAACTTCTTGCAAACGGGATCAGTGAACAATCTCTGTACAATTTGCTAATCGGGGATATGCTCAAGTATAGCAATATGCTGCTGGACTGTTTATTAGAAAATAACTTCACTGTGCGTCTACACTTTGCACATGTGACAATAAAAGCACCATTCAACCATGAAACCACGTTCAGCACTATGGTTCCTGTGTTTAGTCTAGTTTAGTTTAGAGATATAGCGCGGAAACAGGCCCTTCGGCTCACCGGGTCCGTGCCGACCAGCGATTCCCACACATTAACACTATCCTACAGCCACTAGGGCCAATTTTGACATTTCCCAATTAACCTACAAACCTGTACGTCTTTGGAGTGTGGGAGGAAACCGAAGATCTCGGAGAGAACGTACAAACTCCGTACAGACAGCACCCGTAATCGGGATGGAACCCAGGTCTCCGGTGCTGCATTCGCTGTAAGGGAGCAACTCTACCGTTGCACCACCATGACGGCCCTGTGCTGTAATGTTCTGGGTTGTACCTCTTCCCAAACTCACTAACAGGACAGGGACAGTAGATGTTTTAATTGAAGGTTTCAGTCTTTCTTTGAATGAAATTAAAAATAATTATTGTAAATAAGAGGGTTGGTTGTTTGAGTGGAACTCCCCCTGCATCTGAGACCCATTAGTGGGAAGCAGCAGTGGTGGCATCCTGTGAAGCAAGGAGGATGTGGTGATAGGGGGAAGAGGAAAGGGGACGGATGAGATGAGACTTACCATCTGAGCATGCGATCCCTTGCCTGGATCGACCCTCCAACCGTGGCCTGCGGACTTTCACATCCAGGAGTTTGCAGAATCGGGTAGAGACCGACATCGGGAGCTCCAAGCTGCACAAGGTTCGACTGGTCCCCACCCGGGGTAGATCGCCCGGCTCAGAAAGCTGCGACCCCACCCCACGCAATGCAGGAGCTTGATCGCCCCAACGAGGAAGGCCCACCGCCGGCTATGGGAGTCAAGATCATCCCGTCAATGGAAGGTTCGAGGCCCCTGACCGCTGGAGGACAAAGAAGGGAAGAAGATTGAACTTTTTTTTTGCCTTCCATCACAGTAAGGAATATGGAGGAGTCACTGTGCTGGATGTTCATGTTCAAATGTATTTTGTGTGTCCTGTTGCTTTTTATTGTTATGAATGTATGGCAAATGAAGTTCCTTGTATGTTGCAAAACATATTTGGCTAATAAAGTATGATTGTGATTATTATTGTGATTGAGATTGAGATTGTGATTGTGATTATTATTGTGATTGTGATTATTATTGTGATTGTGATATGTGGACACATTGAGAAGCTGTGGGGTTCTCCTTGGGACAGGAAGGTCACCAGAGGACCTGTTGGGGACTCTTCCTGTTGGTGTTGGGGTGAAGGGCCGGGAGTCGTGAATGAAGGGGAATGTGAAGAACTGTAAGCTGGATGAATCAGAAATCTTTCTGGAGTGAATGGCTGGATCTGGAATTCACGGCTCATAGATTCCCTGGAGCGTTTGGAAAGGAGCTGGATAAATGTTCGGGAAGAGGGAATTTGCATGGTTGTGCAGAGAGAGGGTGGGGGTGGGGGGGGCGAGTGTGACCCGTGGAGTCGGATGCTGTGTCACTGAGCTGGGAAGGACTCGATGGGCCAAATGTCAGTCCCTGCACAGTGACATGCTGGGGTTCTGAAGGTGTTTTTTTGCTTTGCAGGGTCAGTGGTGAAAAGAGTGAAGAGCAAGAGGGAATCAGAGGTAAGGGGACCTCCTTGTCTGGGACATGGGTACTGAGCTGGGATGGTTTACACCGGCTCCCATCATACGACCCCCCCCCCCCCCCCCCCCCCCACCAGATCAAGCAAAGTCCACTACGCCCCTGAAACATGGCTGCCAGACCACCGCAGCCCCTCACCAACCGCTCCGAGGGACCCTGTTGCTGGGCTGGGAGTTCACTGGAGGAGGGGTGTTGGAGGCTGCTGTCTGCTGAGGGTGGGGTGGTCCAGGAAAACCGGAGAGCAGAGGAAGGGGTGATGGAGGACGAGGGGGTGATGTGGGAGATGGGTGGGTCAGAGAAGGAAAAGGGGGATTTGTCTGTCTCTTTGATGATGGACATTTATCGTTATGAACATTTAAAGATTGGAAAGACTGGGCTGGTATTCACTGGAGTTTAGAAGGATGAGAGGAGATCTTATAGAATTATAGAAAGATTGGACCAGTTAGATGCAGAAAACTGTTCCCAATGTTGGGGGAGTCCAGATCCAGGGGCCACAGTCTAAGAATAAAGGGGAGGCCATTTAAAATTGAGGTGAGAAAAACTTTTTCACCCAGAGAGTTGTGAATTTGTGAATTCTCTGCCACAGAAGGCAGTGGAGGAAAATTCACTGGATGAATTTAAAAGAGATTTAGATAGAGCTCAAGGGATATGAGAAGGCAGGCAGGTGTTACTGATTGTGGATGATCAGCCGTGATCACAATGAATGGCGGTGCTGGCTCGAAGGGCCAAATGGCCTCCTCCTGCACCTATTTTCTATGTTTCTATGTCGTCAGTGTGGAGCAGTTCAGACATGCCGCGAGCCTGGAATCAGATGTTGGCCTGGGCAGGTCAGCAGAGGTGTTCCAGAGGATGGGAAATGCCTGTGCAGGAAGAGTGGGAGTGGGATAAAGAGCGAGGCAGCCTTCAGGAGGGGACACATCTCCGTCTGAGGCAGAGGGGGTTCATTTCCATGTCTGTCTTTCTTTCAAATGTCAACTACAACAATCAAAAGTGGCAATTGGTGCTTCAGAGTACCGCAGTTAACACTTTGCTGCAAATTTTGCCAGTTCCGTAGAACTACCCAGGGTGGACGAAGCAGGTCTCACCCCTTCCATGTCTGTGACCCCCGATAACCTGGATTAACAGTAGATGAACTGGTGAATAAGGCATTGAGATACTTGTTTTCATTGGCCTGGTCTTAGGTTAATCTGTGGTACAACTTTATAAACATTGCTGAGATCACCACAGGAAGACTGTGTGCAGTTCGAGAACATAGCGCAGGAACAAAGGGTGTGAGCTACAGAGAGAGGTTAAGTAGGCTGGGTCTCTATTCCATGGAGCACAGGAGGATGAGGGGAGATCTTATAGAGGTTTACAAAATCATGAGAGGAATAGATCGGGTAGATGCACAGAGTCTTTTACCCAGAGTAGGGGAATCGAGGACCAGAGGACATAGGTTCATGGTGAAGGGGAAAAGATTTAATAGAAATCCGAGGGGTAACTTTTTCACACAAAGGGTGGTGGGTGTATGGAACAAGCTGCCAAAGGAGGTAGTTGAGGCTGGGACTATCCCACCGTTTAAGAAACAGTTGGACAGGTACATGGATAGGACAGGTTTGGAGGGATATGGACCAAGCGCAGACAAGTGGGACTAGGGTAGCTGGGACATTGTTGGCTGATGTTGGCTAGTTGGGCCGAAGGGCCTGTTTCCACACTGTATCACTCTGTGACTCTATGACTATGAAGGGCCTGTTTCCACGCGGTATCACACTGTGACTATATGACTATGAAGGGCCTGTTTCCGCACTGTATCACTCTGTGACTCCATGACTATGAAGGGCCTGTTTCCACACTGTATCACTCGATGACTATATGACTATGAAGGGCCTGTTTCCACGCGGTATCACACTGTGACTATGACTATGAAGGGCCTGTTTCCACACTGTATCACTCGATGACTATATGACTATGAAGGGCCTGTTTCCGCACTGTATCACTCTGTGACTCCATGACTATGAAGGGCCTGTTTCCACACTGTGTCACTCTGTCACTCTGTGACTATGACTCTGTGACTCTATGTCTATGACTGTGACTCTGTGTCTTTGGCTCTGTGATTCTATGACTGTCACTCTGTGACTATGACTATGACTCTGTGACTCTATGACTGTCACTGTGACTCTGTCACTGTGACTCTGTGTCTATGACACTATGACTCTGTCTATGACTATGACTCTATGACTCTGTGTCCCTATGACTCTGTGACTCTATGTCTATGACTCTGTGTCCCTATGACTCTGTGTCCCTATGACTCTGTGACTCTATGTCTATGACTCTGTGACTCTATGTCTATGACTCTATGTCTATGACTCTGTCACTCTGTGACTCTATGTCTATGACTCTGTGACTCTATGACTATGACTATGTCTATGACTCTGTGACTCTATGACACTGTGTCTATGACTCTGTCTGTGACTCTATGACTCTGTGTCTGTGACTCTGTGACTCTATCACACTGTGACTCAATGTCTGTGACTAACAGGCCCTTCAGCCCACAATGCCCATGTCAACCACGTTGTTAAATTAAACTAATCCCATCTGCCTGCATGCGCTCTGTATCCCTCCATTCTCTGCCTGTCAATGGGTCTTAAATGTTCCTATTGTATCTGTTTCCATCACCACCTTTATACCTAATGCCATCTAATCCAGGCAGTGTTCAGGTAAACCTCTGCTCCAAAGCCTCCACATCCTTCCTGTATGGGGGGGGGGGGGGGGGGGGGGGGGTGAGGGGGGGGGGGGAGCAGAAATGCATGCAATACTTCAAATTTGCCCATCACACTGCAGGAAGGAAGAGATTGCACTGGAGAGGATGCAGTGTAGATTCACTAGAATATTGCCTACGAGAGAATGTTTTGAGTTATGAGATCAGAGAGGCTGGAATCAGGAGCAAAACAAACTACTGGAAGAATACTCAGCAGGTGAAGCTGAGGGCAGGGTTGCCAACTGTCCCGTATTAGCCCGGGCTAAATTGGTTTGTCCAGTACGGGACAGCCCTTGTCCCGTATTAGGCCCGGGGGGCGTTGTGCGCGGACACTGTAGGCCCGGACGCTGTAGGCCCAGATACTGTAGGCCCAGACAGTGTAGGCCCGGACACTGTAGGCCCGGACGGGGGGGGGGGGGGTACTGTAGGCCAAGACACTGTAGGCCTGGACAGTGTAGGCCCGGACAGTATAGGTCTGGACGCTGTAGGCCCGGACACTGTAGGCCCGGGGGGGGGGGGGGGGGGCACTGTAGGCCAAGACACTGTAGGCCTGGACAGTGTAGGCCCGGACAGTATAGGTCTGGACGCTGTAGGCCCGGACACTGTAGGCCCGGGGGGCACTATAGACCCGGACAGTGTAGGCCCGGACACTGTAGGCCTGGAGGCCCGGGCGCCGCCTGATGGAGCAACCCGCCTCCTGGCCCGGGCAGCCGCCATTGGTGGAGCGGGAGCACGTGGCCTCTGGCTGCGTGAGGTCACTTGGGGCACGGGGCGGTGACGTCACCTTGTCCCTTATTTGGGAGTGATATAGTTGGCAACCCTTGCTGAGGGTGATGGGTGCCTGGAACACACTGCCGGGGGTGGAGGCAGAATCGATAGTGGCATTTAGGATAGAAATACAGAAATGTAGGGAATGGAGGGGTAGAAATCATATGCCCAACCAGAAGTGAACAGTTTAACTTAGCATCATGTTCAGCACAGACTTAATGAGCTGAATGCCCTGTTCCTATGTTATATTGTTCTATGTTCTAAGTTTCTATTCTCGGGATTAAAATGCATGTGACAGGTGAAGCTGACCGTCAGGGCTTTGGAAACGCAGAGTTAAGCTAATCAAAGAGGTCCTGCTTTATTTGTACACAGAACACTAAGCACCACATGTTATGTTAAAGTTGTACAAGACGTTGCTGAGGCCACACATGAAGTATTGTGTGCAGTTTTGTTCACCCTGCTGAAGGAAGGATGTCGTTAAGCTGGAAAGAATGTTTACGTGGATGTCGTCAGGACTAAAGGCCTGAGCTGTAAGGAGCGGTTGGGCAGGCCAGGACTTTATGGCTGAGGGACAATCTTACAGAAATATATAAAATCATGAGGGGGAACACATAATCATCATCTTCATCATAATCATACTTTATTAGCCAAGTATGTTTTGCAACATACGAGGAATTTAATTTGCCATGGGTGGATGCACAGTACTTTGCTCGGAGTGGGGGAATCAAGGACCAGAGGACATACTGTAAGTATAAGGTGATAGGGGAAAGATTTAAACGGAACCTGTGAGGCAACTTTTTCACACAGAGGGTGGGAGGTATGTGGAACAAGCTGCCAGAGGAGGTAATTGAGGCAGGTACAATAACAACATTTAAAAGACATTCCGACAGTTACATGGATTGGTAAGTTTAGAGGGATATGGGCCACATGGGACAAGCTTAGATGGGGCATTTTAGTCGGCAAGTACCAGTTGGGCGAAGGATCTGATTTATTGTATATGACTCGGCCGCTCATTGTGCTGAGCTGGTGTGATGATTGTGATAATGGTGAACAGTGCCTGTGGTGGTGAGTGTGGCTGATGGTGACCAGTGCCTGTGGTAGTGAGTGTGGCTGATGGTGAACAGTACCAGTTGTGGTGAACAGTTCCTTGTGATGGTGAGCAGTGCCTATGGTAGTGAGTGTGGCTGATGGTGAACAGTGCCTGTGGTGGTGAACAGTGCCGGTTGTGGTGAACAGTGCCTGTGGTAGTGAGTGTGGCTGATGGTGAACAGTGCCTGTGGTGGTGAGGTGGGATGTGTCCTGTGGATTGTGTGGAGTAGACAATAGGTGCAGGAGGAGGTCATTTGGCCCTTCGAGCCAGCCATTCAATGTGATCATGGCTGATCATTCTCAATCAGTACGGTCCTGCCTTCTCCCCATACCCCCTGACTCCGCTATCCTTAAGAGCTCTATCCAGCTCTCTCTTGAATGCATTCAGAGAATTGGCCTCCACTGCCTTCTGAGGCAGAGAATTCCACAGATTCACAACTCTGACTGAAAAAGTTTTTCCTCATCTCAGTTCTAAATGGCCTACCCCTTATTCTTAAACTGTGGCCCCTTGTTCTGGACTCCCCCAACATTGGGAACATGTTTCCTGCCTCTAACGAGTAAGGGAGATATACAACACAGAAAGAGATTCTGGCCCAATGTTGTCTCATCTAAGCAAGTCCCATTTGCCCTCATTATACCCGGATCCCTCCACATCTGTCCCATCCATGTATCTGCCCAAATGCCCTTTAAATGTTGTTACTTTGACAGCGCCTATGGCTTCCTCTGACAGCTCGGGCACCTATGGCTTCCTCTGACAGCTCGTTCAACATAATCACCACCAACCAGTCTTGTGTGAAAAGGTTGCCCCTCAGATTACCTTAAAATCTTTCCTCTCTCATCGTGAACCTGTGCCGTCTCGTTCCAGGCTGCTTGTCCTGGGAAAAAGATGTGACTTTGTCCTATTTCTGTCCCTATGTGTTTGGCTCCTGCATCAGCAATGGCCGAGCTGCTGACCAGGCTGTTTGCTTTGTCTGCTTGTGTTAGCTGGAGTTGCCTTCCCAGTTGTTGGTGATAGATGGGCTGTGCTCATTGTACATTCTGGGAACTGAAGTCAAGTGTGAAAGGCCTGGGCTGTCTGTGTGAGCACTCTTGTTTGCATCCTGCACTGTATGAAGATACCGGGGGCGAGTTAATCGACAGACACTGCCTCTTTGTCCAACACTGGAAACTCAGAGGCTGCTTTTGTTGCCCACACAGAGACGCTCTCTTTGTACAAGAGCTCCGTGTTAAATCTGCAACCTTGGCACCGGCCGAATGCACTGTGCAATCCAGTTCGGGCACGGCGGGAGCTTCTTGCTGAGCACATTTCCAGCGTAGCAGGGAGAGGGCCGCAGAGGGGGGGGGGGGGCGGCACAGTCTCTGCAATCTCTCTCTCCACTCTGACACAGAGCTCTCCGCAGCTTCTCCATGACGGTCGCAGCGCATGGGACTGCCCACCTAGTGAGTGTCGATAGCACGCTTCAACTCCCTCCCACCACCAGGGAGTGTGAGCAGGTTTCCATCCAGCCCTTGGTGTCCAGTCATTCAGCCAAGGGGCTTGAAACTGCAGTTAACATGGAACACTACAGCACAAGAACAGGCCCTCTGATCCACAATGTTAGTGCCCAACACGATGCCCAGTTAAACTCCTTTGCCTGCACATGATTCATATCCATCTGTTCCCGGCATTTCCATGTGCCTATCTGACATACAATTATCATATCTGCCTCCACCGCCCCCACATCACATTCCACACATTCCTCACTTTTAGTGTAAAAAAACTTGCCCCGCACATCTCCCTTAAACTTCACCCCTCTCATCTTAAAGCTATGCCCTCTAGAACTTGAAATTTCATACAGAGAGTGGTGGGTCTATGGAAGAGCTGCCGGAGGAAGTAATTGAGGGAGGTTCCACAACAAGATTTAACAGACATTTGGACAGGTACGTGGACAGGAAAGATTTAGAAGATTAAGCGCCACATGCCAGCAAATGGGACTAGCTAAGATAGGGCATCTTTGATGGACTAGTTTAGTTTAGTTTAGAGGTACAGAGCAGAAACAGGTCATTTCGGCCCACCGGGTCAGCGCCGACCAGCGATCCCCGCACATTAACACTATCCTACACCCAATAGGGCCAATTTTTACATTTGCCAACCCAATTAACCAACAAACCTGCACGTCTTTGGAGTGTGGGAGGAAACCGAAGATCTCGAAGAAAACCCACGCAGGTCATGGGGAGAATGTACAGACAGAACCCATTGTCAGGATCGAACCCGGGTCCACGGCGCTGCATTCACTGTAAGGCAGCAACTCTACCGCTGCGCCACCGTGCCACCCTAGTTAGGCTGAAATGCCTGTTCCCGTGCTGTATAACTCTATGACTAGTTTTATACTCATCCTTAATGATCCAAGAGTCAACAATGTTTAATTGTCATATATACCGACAACAGAACAATGAAATTCTTACTTGCTGCAGCTTTACAGGCCCGTTTATGCATTAACACAGATAAATGTATAATAATCAATAATACAACAAATTAATAACTAGTAATACTAGACAACCAGGCCATAGTGCAAAAACCGATCTGAAAACTACAGAGTTCTGGTCAGCTTAGTGTTGGGATTGGATAGTCTTGGAACATTGAGGGACAGAGAGCGTATCTCAGAATCATAGAAAATAGATGCAGGAGTAGGTCATTTGGCCCTTCGAGCCTTCAATATGATCATGGCTGATAATCCATAATCTGCGCCCTGTTCCTGCTTTCTCCCCATATTCCTTGATTCTGTTAGCCCTAAGAGCTCTATTTAACTCTCTCTTGAAAACATCCAGTGAATCGGCCTCCACTGCCTCCTATGGCGGAGAATTCCACAGATTCACAACTCTCTAGGTGAAAAAGTTTTTCCTCATCTCAGTTCTAAACTGCCTACTCCTTATTCTCAAACTGTGACCCCTGGTTCTGGACTCTCCCAACATCAGGACTATTTTTCCTGCATCTAGCCTGCCCAATCCCTTAAGAATTTTATATGTTTCTATAAAATCCCCTCTCATCCTTCTAAATTCCAGTGAATACAAGCCCAGTCGACCCATTCTTTCATCATATGTCGGTCCCGCCATCCCGGGAATTAACTTGGTGAACCGAGGCTGCACTCTCTCAATAGTAATAATGCCCTTCCTTAAATTAGGAGACCAAAACTGCACACATTACTCGAGGTGTGGTCTCACCAGGGCCTTGTACAACTGCAGTAGGACCTCCTTGCTCCTATACTCAAAATCCTCTCGCTATGGAGGCCAACATGCCATTAGCTTTCTTCACTGCCTGTTGTACCTGCATGCTTACTTTCTGTGACTGGTCCCAGGTCTCGTTGAACCTCCCCTTTTCCTAATCTGACACCATTCAGATAATAATTTGCCTTCTTGTTCTTGCCACCAAAGTGGATAACCTCCACATTATACTGCATCTGCCGTGCATCTGCCCACTCACCCAACCTATCCTCATAGCATCCTCATCGCTGCTCACACTACCACCCAGCTTTGTGTCATCCACAAACTTGCAGATTTTACATTTAATTCCTTTATCTAAATCGTTAATATATATTGTAAATAACTGGGGACCCAGCATCGAGCCTTGCTGCACCCCACAAGTCACTGCCTACCATTCTGTAAAGGACCCGTTAATTCCTACTCTTTGCTTTCTCTCTCTATCCATGTAAATACCCTACCCCCAATACCATGTGCTCTAATTTTGCGCACTAATCTCTTGTGTGGGACCTTGACAAAGGCTTTTTGAAAGCCAGATACATCACATCCACTGGCTCTGCCTTATCCATTCTACTTGTTAAATCCTCAAAAAATTCCAGAAGATTAGTCAAGCATGATTTCCCCTTCATAAATCCTTGCTGACTTAGACCAATCCTGTCACTGCTTTCCAAATGTGCTGCTATTACATCTTTAACAATCAACTCAAGCATCTTCCCCACTACCGATGTAAGGCTAACTGGTCCATAATTCCCTATTTTCTCTCTCTCTCCTTTCTTAAAAATTGGCTTCCCTCCAGTCCACAGGAACTGATCCAGAGTCGAGAGAACATTGGAAAATGATCACCAGTGCATTCACGATTTCTAGGGCCACCTCCTTGAGTACTCTGGGATGTAGACCATCAGGCCCTGGGGATTTATCTGCCTTCAGTCCAAAACAGTTTACCTAGCACCATTTCCTGACTAATGTGGATTTCCTTCAGTTCCTCCCTCCCACTAGATCCTCAGTCCCCTAGTATTTCCGTGAGATTGTTTGTGTCTCCCTTAGTGAAGACAGAACCGAAGTACTTGTTTAACTGGTCTGCCATTTCCTTGTTTCCCATTATAAATTCACCTGTTTCTGACTGTAAGGGACCTACATTTGTCTTCACAAATCTTTTCCTCTTCACATATCTGTGGAAGCTTTTACAGTCAGTTTATTATATTCCCCGCAAACTTTCTTTCAAGCTCTATGATACTAGAACTTACTTTCAGCACAGATACTAGTCCGGGTGGTGAGGCCTCGTGGGAAGGATGTGGTGGGACAATCAACTGGTGGTGTCGAGGCTGGGCAGGGAGATCCCACATCAAACAGGGTAATGGTCCTGGTATGGAAACAGACATGCTGGAAACACTTCACCAGTCAGGCAGCATCTGTGGAGAGGGAAGCCAAGCAGCACCAAAAGGGTGTGGCAAGGGCAGGAACGGGCAAAGATACTAGAGGAGCAAGATGGACCACTCTGTCGAAATTGCCTTTACTGAAGTGTAGTAGCAAAGGAGCGGAACGTCCGCCATTTTAGTAAGCGAACCCCGTCGTTCGCTCTGCCTCTCGCAGTGTAATCAGTGTTGTGGGGGAACAGTATGTGTGATGATACCATAAAAATGCAGAATATATCTCATCTATCAACTCACAGATTTTTGTTATTTTTCTTTTTAAATGTTTCTGCAAGTTTCTGCCTACTAAAATGGCGCCACGACGTACTACAGTTTTTAGATTCGAGTGGTCTATCTTGCTCCTCTAGTATCTTTGGGAACAGGTAGGGTGATTATGTATAGAGAGGTATAATCTGTTTCCGTGATGATTCTCACTTTGGCACTCTGACTCTTGCGCCACTTTCATAGATCTGGAGCAATATGCAACAAGGAAACAGACCCTTTGGCTCAACTCATCCATACTGACCAACCATTCTTGAGCTAGTAGATAGACAAAATGCTGGAGTAACTTAGCGGGACAGGCATGATTTCTCTGGAGAAAAGGAATGGGTGATGTTTCGGATCGAGGTCCTTCTTCATATTCTTGAGCCAGTCCCATTTGTCAGTGTTTGGCACATCTGCCTTGGAACCTTTCCTAACCTTGGACCAAATGCCTTTTAACTGTGAGCGGATCTGCTTCAGACTTTTTATCCTTCTATTCCTTTAATATTAAAACATCTATTGGTCTTCGGTGAAGATACTTTGCCAGAACTTAGAAGGAGACAAGAGAATCTTGTTAAGCTGCAGAAGGAGTGTGTGTATGTGTGTGTAGGGGGGGGGGGGCACTGATAGGATGGCAATGACTCACTATGGGGATAAGCTGTAAACAAAGTGATGAGGTCAATGGGAAAAAGGGAAAAGTTAGAGGGTGAGGACATTGACAAAAGAATGTGTAGGTGTGGTAAGTCGAGTAAGAGGTCAGGTTGGGCATGCCTTTCCAATTTCGGAGGGAAGGAACTGGGTATTTTCCCCCAGAGAATTCCAAAGGTTGACCACCATCTGCTGAAGAAAGTTCTTCTCATCCCTATCTTGAATGGACGCCCGCTTATTCTGAGACTATGACCCGATGGGGGAAATATCAGCTCCACATCTGGCCTGTCCTGTGGGAAGTTTGTACATTTGTAAGGAGGGTTGCCAACTTTCAAACTCCTAAATAAGGGACAAAAGGTGATGTCACCGCCCCGCACCCCACGTGACCTCACCCAGCCAGCGGCCACATGCTCCCTCTCCACCAATGGCGGCTGCCTGGGCCGGGAGGCTATGCAACCTCCGTTAGGCGGCGCCCGGGCCTCCAGGCATACACTGTCCGGGCCTACAGTGTCCGGGCCTACAGTGTCCAGGCTTACAGCGTCCCCCCCCCCCCCCCCCGGGCCTATTACAGGACAAGGGTTGTCCCATACAGGACAAACCAATTTAGCCCAATATATGGGATGTTCCTGCTAATACGGGACAGTTGGCAACCCTATCTGTAAGTCACCAACGTTTGATGAGAGGAAGGCCGTTGATGTAGTCTATATGGACTTCAATAAGTAGAAGCGGGAAGTGTAGATGCTCGTTTACACAAAATAACACAAAGTGCTGTAGTTACTCAGCGGGTCAGGCAGCATCGCTGAAGAACATGGACAGGATAGAACAGGTTCTCCAGAAACGCTGCCTGACCCACTGAGTTACTCCAACACTTTGGAACCTTGGATAAGATTCCACATGGGCCAGACACAGACAAATGGGACTGGCTTGGATGGCATGGATGATTAGGGCCAAAGGACCTGATTCCATGCTATATAACTCTATGATCATCTAAAGTGCAAAGGCCGGTGGTAGATCAGAGGACCGGGAATTTTACAAGATCCAGCAGTAAAACAGTAACAAGGAGGAAGAAAAATGATGATGAGAGTAGACTGAGGAAGATGCAGCAAGGGCTTCTGTGACAATATAAAAGGGAGTGCCGAGGGCAAATATGGATCTGCTGGAGGGGGACTCAAGAGAGAGTTAGATAGAGCTCTAGGGGCTAGCGGAGTCAAGGGATATGAGGAGAAGGCAGCAACGGGGTACTGATTGTGGATGAATAGCCTTGATCACAATGAATGGCGGTGCTGGCTCGAAGGGCCAAATGGCCTCCTCCTGCACCTGTTGTCTATGTATCTATGTATCTGTGTTAAATCAATATTTTACATCAGTCGGCACCATGGACAATGCAAACATTCCAAAGATATTTCACAGGCTAGTTTCACACAGTCAGGAAAACCTTGTCACGATCACTCTCACCTGGGATAAGGTATTGGAAACGCGAATGGACTAAAGGTGGACACATCACCAGGGCCATATGGTCTGCACCTAAGGGTGTTAAAGTAAGAGGCTGCTGAGATAGTGGAGCTATTGGGTAAAGAGTTTTAAAGCTCGCTGAGTTCCGGTTTATCGAGAAATCCTACATGCAACTCTCATCTTCCAGGAGGGAGGAAGGCAGCAAGCAAGTAACTACAGGTGTGTTGGAAAAATACTGGAGTCCATAATCAAGGAAAAAATAGTGGGCTATTTAGAGAAGTTGACTGTAATTAAACAGTCGGTAGCATGCAATGAAAGGCAAAGGAAAAGTATTGGATGCAGTGGATCTGGATTTCCACATGACATCTGAGAAGATGCCATATTAGAGCTTTGTCCTTCATGATGGTGATAGTCACAGGCTAGAGGGGCAAGCCCGAGGGGCTGTGGCCTACTCAGCTATAACATCCTTTCCTTTTCTCTATCAATTTGCCTGTCTTGTTCTGGAGCCTTACAATGTGGAAATAGGTTCTTCGGCCCAACTCGTCCATGTGGACCAAGATGCCCATCTGAGCTAGTCCCATTTGTCTCCATCTGACCGATATCACTTTAAACCTCCCCTATCCATGCTCCCGTCCAAATATCTTTTAAATGGCACAGTCAGTCCTGCACAGCACTGAAATAAACTCTTTGGCCCACTTTGACCATTTTGGGCAAGCCCCATTTGTCTGTATTTGGCCCATTTCCCTCTAAACCCTTCCTATCCATATATTTGTTCAAATTACTTTTTAAAATGTTAATTGGTTCTGCTAGTGTGGGATCTTCCTTGCTGAATTCTCATCTTAAGACTTTCTGTTTTGACAATACTTATTGTCTTTCGTTCCTTTTACCTAATATTATCTAAAACATCCCTTGCTAACTACAGTTAGTCCACATTTTTATTTTGGGGAGAATTTGCCTGGATATGGGGAAAAGCAGGGATATGGGGAATGGGATTGGCAGGCACTGTTTTACGAGGAACTGACCTGGTTTTAATGGCCGTTCCCCTCCCCTGTAGGGATCACTTTGCCCAACATTAATTCTGCCCGGGCTTTCCTTTGTTAATCACACTCACCCCAGTGCTAACACTGCCAATGGTTTCTCACTTCCAATGGTTTCTCTGGCACTGAGGGGAAGCTGATCGGCCCACGCTGGCTGAGCTTACTTTAACATTCCCTTCAGAAGAAGGTCCAACATTCCCGACCTTCCAAGTTTCCTGGCAACACCCCAGCGGAGTTATTGATTGCAGTCCATTCTCGGATTCTTTCTTTGTTATTACTCCCACTCCGAGTTTTCTATGAACAGCCTGCAGCAGAGAAGCAAACAAGAAGGGAAAAGCAAATACAGAAGTTAAAGTGAGCAAGTGCAGTTGACAAGGCAGGCGGCAACAAGAGGAAGGTTTGATAGTCCAAACTGCATATATTTTAATGCAAGAAGCTTGACAGGTAAGGCAAATGACCTCTGGGCATTGTTAGTACATAGGATTAGGATATTCCATCCATTGCAGAAATATGGCTGAGGAAGGGGGAAGGACTGGCAGTGAACAGATGCTGCAGGATGAGAGAGGTGGAGGTAACAGGGAGGATTTTGATTAGGAGGAACTTAACAATGGTACTGAGAGAAGATATTGGGTAGACACAAAATGCTGGAGTAACTCAGCGGTTCAGGCAGCATCTCTGGAGAGAAGGAATGGGTGACGTTTCGGGTCGAAACCCTTTTTCAGACTGAGAGAAGATATTGCTGGGGACTGTCCAGTGAGGCTGCATGGGTGGAACTGAGAAATAAGAAGGTGGTGATCACATTGATGGGATTGTACTAAAGGCCCACTAATAGTCAGCAGGAATTAGAGCAGCAAATACTTTGGGAGATTGCAGATCGCTGTAAGAATATCAGGACTGTAATTGTAGCTAATTTCAACTTTCTGAATACTGACTGGATCACCCACCGCTAAGATCATGGATGGGGCGGAATTTGTTAAGCGTGTCCAGAAATGTTTTCTCAAGCATTATGTAGATGGCTTTACTAGAGAGAGCACAACACTGGATCTCCTATTAGGAAATCATGCTGGGCAAGTGATTGAAGTGTCAGTGGGGAGGCACTTTGGGACAGTGACCATAATTCCATTAGTCATAGAGCACGGAGACAACCCAACCCGTCCATGATGACACAAGTTACTTAACTGAGCTTGTCCCACTCGCCTGTGCATGGCCCAAACCCTCCAAACCATTCTCATCATGTGCCAGTCCAAGAATCTTGTACCCGCTTCTACCACTTCTCTGGCTGCTTGGTCAAAGTACTCACAAACCTCTGTGTGAAAAAGTTGCCTCTCAGGTCCCCCTTTAAACCTTTCCTCTTTCATCCAGGAAAAGACTGTGGCTATTCACCTTACCAATTACCCGTGTGATTTTATAAACCAAAATATATCCCCCTCAGTCTCCTACACCCTGGGGAAAAAAACCCATTCTATCCAGCTCAAACTTTCCAATCCCAGTAATATCCCTGTATTTTTTGCATCATTTCCAGTTCAATGACATGCTTCCTGTAGCAGTCCACCAGAACAGTACCCAGTTCGCCAAAAGTGGCCTGACCAATGTCTTAGATGCAAAATGTTGGAGTAGCTCCAGATATGTGGCCCCTGGTTTTCCAGAACCAGGGGCCACAGTCTAAGAATAAAGGGGAGGCAATTTAAAACTGAGGTGAGAAGATACTTTTTCATCCAGAGTTGTGAATTTGTGGAATTCTCTGCCAGAAAAGGCAGTAGAAGCCAATTCACTGAATGAATTTAAAAGACAATTGGATAGAGCTCTAGGGGATAGTGGAATCAAGGGATATGGGTAGAAGGCAGGCATGGGTTACTGATTGTGGAAGATCAGCCATGATCACAATGAATGGCGGTGCTGGCTCGAAGGGCCAAATGGCCTCCTTCTGCACCTATTTTCTATGTTTCTACCTCTGCAGCATCTATGGGGAGAAGGAATGGGTGACATTTCGGGTCAGCATCTGCAGTTCCTTTCTACACATACAAATGTCTTGTTCATGTTTAACATGATGTCCCAACTCCTGAGCTTGATATCCTGACCGATCGGGGTTTGCAGGTTTCCGTTGGTTCCCGAGTGCAGGCAAAGGCTGGCAAGATTGGGAATGCTGCTGGTCAGTTCACAAGGAATATTGAGGCTTTGGTCAAGAAATAAGGAGGCGGTGTATGTCCGGTATAGGCAGCTGGGATCAAGGCAATCCCTTGAGGAGTAGGTGTGTAGGAGTACACTGAAGAGGGAAATCAGAAGGACAAAAAAAAGAGGATATGAGATAGCTCTGGCTGATAAAGTCAAGGAGAATCCTCAGAGATTCTGTACTCTGTTACCTGGTCTGGAAGAGAGTTAGATGGAGAGACTGGGAGTGGATTAACTGGGACTTCTTTCCCTGAACCGTAGGAGGCTGAGATTTATAAATCCACTAGACCAAGTGGACCTGTTGGGCCCAAACCTCTCCTGCATTGGTGCAGCACCCTCTCCTTTCCCTCCCCTCCTCCCGCCTCCCCATTCCCTCCACCTCCCCCTGCCCCCCCACTCCATCCCCCTCAACCTTCCTTCCCCCTCCCCATCCCATTCCCCCCCCTCCCCTCCCCCCCCACTCCATCCCCCTCAACCCCCTTTAACCTCCCTCCTCCCTCCCTCCCTAGGTGATAATTTAAACTTTAAAATGTGAATAACTTTCAAAATATAACATCGATTTCAATGAAACTTCTTCCATTAACACCAAAGGTGGGCCTAAAATTGTCGCAATATCATGTACCATTTTGGCTCTAGTTCAGGAACAAATAAATGAGAATTTTAGTATATAGATGAAGGGCATAGATAAGGTGAATGGCCACAGTCTTTTTCCCAGGGTAAATATTCTTGAACAAGAGGGCAAAGATTTAGAGGGGGAACATTTTGGCACAAAGGGCAATGGGCATATAGAAGAAGATGCCAGTGGAAGTAGTTGAGGCAGGTACAATTATTTAAAAAACACTAAATCAGGTACATATGGGGCAAATGCAGGCTAAGCATCTTTGTCAGTGTGTCCAGTTGGGCTGAAGGGCCAGTTTCCATGCTGTATACCTCTATGACTTTCATTGTTAACCTCTTGTCCGCATTCTTCCCCTTTCCCACTTCATCCCACTCACGCTCTTCTCCATCATTGGGCATGTATTCACTGGAGCTTAGAAGGATGAGAGGGGATCTTATAGAGAAGTTTCAAATTATGAAAGGACTAGACAAGCTAGATGCAGGAAAAATGTTCCCAATGTTGGGGGAGTCCAGACCAGGGGCCACACAGTCAAGAATAAAGGGGAGGCCATTTAAAACTGAGATGAGAAAAAAACTTTTTCACCCAGAGAGTTGTGAATTTGTGGAATTCTCTGCCACAGAGGGCAGTGGAGGCCAATTCACTGGATGAATTTAAAAGAGAGTTGGATAGAGCTCTGGGGGCTAGTGGAATCAAGGGATATGGAGAGAAGGCTGATTATTGTGGATGATCAGCCATAATCACAATAAATGGCGCTGCTGGCTCGAAGGGCCAAATGGCCTCCTCCTGCACCTATTTTCTATGTTTCTATCATCCAGGAACCTCTGGCGATGCGTAGCATGTTCAATCCGTTGAGTGCAGGTGATCCGTCTCGTCATTTGTGTATTGAAGCTTCATGGTCAAACCTCAGCCTAGGTCAGGTGGTCAGATCCATTTGCAATCTAGACAAACTGTCCTTTTCCCCAAGCAGAACACATACCCAGGATTCTCCTTCACTCTCTGGAATACCATGTCCATAGAGGTGGGATAAAGCAAGAAAGCATAGTGAGTCGTTGAGAGATAATAAAACAGACAAACTCAAACAGTAATGCATAGGAAGTTCCGGCTGATATTAAAGAGGAAATGAAGAAAGTAAAGAGAGGGAATGAAGAAATACTTCCAGGTTAAATCGACCAACCCGCCGATATTGGAGCCGGAGGATAGGTACGAAGAGATGGGGCTTGTTGGGGACGATGGAGGTAGTCTGTGCGTGGAGGCAGGGGTGTGAACAGAGTATCTTGTAGCACAGGAGGGAGTGATATTGATGTGGTTTAGGATGTATAAAATGTTGAGAAGTATGAACAGTGAAACAAGGAAGTATTTCAGGGGGTTGGCAATAGTCCAGACGGCCTAGAAGGATGGGAGGGACAGAATCATCCATGCAAACCAGTGGGCAACATTTGCATCAATCTCACCCGGCACATGGGCAGGACCCGCTAAAAAATGCGTCTCCCCCCTCCACACTCCCTCCCCCTTCCTCACACCCTCTCCCTCACTCCTCCTCCTCTCCCCTCCCTCTTCACTCCTTCCCCTCCCTTTCACCCCCTCCCTCCTCTCCCTCCCTCCTCCTCACCCCAGCACTCCCCTCTCTCCCCTTCTCACTCCCCATTCCCCTCACTCCTCTTTCCCTTCCTCCTCTCCTCTCTTCCCCTCTCCTCTCGTTCCCCCTCATTCCTCTCCCTCCTCCACTCTCTCCCTCCCACCTGGTCACTTCTCTCACCCCCTCCTCACTCCCTCCCTCCCTCCACCTCCCCCTCACTCCTCTCCCTCCCCCACTCCTCCTCTGCTTTCCCCTCCTTCCTCCTCCTTACCCCTCCCGCCCCCTTCACTCCTCTCCCTCCCCCTCACCCCATTCCCCTCCCTCCCCTCACTCTCCCGCTCACTGCTCTCCCTCCCCTCCCTCCTCCTCTCCCTCCCTCCCTTATCTGCACTACCCTTCCACACTCCCTCCCCCTCCCTCTTCACTCCTTCCCCTCCCACCTTTCCCTCTCCCTCCTCCTCACCCCCTTCCTCCTCTCCCTCCCCCACTCCTTCTCTGCCTCCCCCCTACTCACCCCTCCTCCCTCCCCCTCACTCCATTCCCTCCCATCCCTCCTCTCACTACTCTTCCTCCCTCTCACTCCTCTCCTCTGCCCTCCCTCCCCCTCCCTCTCCTCACTCCTCTCGTCCTCTCCCTCCCTCCCTCCCCTCCATCCTCCCTCCCCTCACTCTTCCCCCTCATCTGCACTCCCCCTCCACACTCCCCCTCCTCCTCTCCCCTCCCTCTTCACTCCTTCCCCTCCCTCCTTTCATCCCCTCCCTCCACTCCCCCCTCCTCCTCACCCCTCCCTCCGTTCCCTCCCCTCTCTCCTCCTGTCCCTCCCATCACTCCCTCCCCCCTCTCCCTTCCTCCTCCCCACTCCTCTCCCTCCCCTCCCTCTCTCCTCTCCCTCCCTCCCCCTCCCTCCCTGCTCTTCACTCCTCACCCTCCCCCACACTCCTCTCACTCCCGCCCTCCCCCTCCCTCCTCTCCCCCTCCTCCCTGCCCCTTCCTCCTCTCCCTCCCCTTTCCTCCCCCTCACTTCACTCCTTTCCCTCCCCCTCATTCTCTCACAGCCTCACCCTCCTTCCTCCTCATTCCTCTCCCTCCAATTCTCCCTCCCCTCCTCACTCCCCTTCCCCCACTCCTCTCCTCTTCCTCCCCCTCATGCCTCTCCCTCCCCCTCACCTCTCCCCCTCCCTCCTCCTCACTCACTCCCCTCCCCCCGCTCCTCCCTCCCATCCCTCCCTCCATCACCCTCCCCCTCACTCTCTCCCTCCTCCTCACTTCTCTCCTTCCACTCACTCCCCCCACTCCCCCTCCTTCCTCCTCACTCCTTTCCCTCTCTTCTTCCCCACTCCCTCCCCCTCACTCCTCTCCTTTCCCCCTCACTCCTCTCCTTCCCTCCTCTCCCTCCCCCACTCCACTCCCTCTTCCCCCTCCTCCTCCCTGCCCGCATTCCCCCTCCCTCCTCTCCTTCCTCTCCCCACTCCACTGCCTCCCTCCCTGCTCTCCCTCCCTCCCCCACACTCTCTCTCCTCCTCACTCATATCCCTCCCCCTCACTGCCTCATCCTCCTTCCCCTTCTCCCTCGCCTCCTCTCCCTCCTCACTTCTCTCCCTCTCCCTCCTCTCTCCATGCCCCTCTCTCCTCTCCCTCTCTCTCCTCTCCCTCTCACTCCTCTCCCTCCTTCCCTCCCCCTCACTCCCCTTCCCCCCCCCCCCCTTCCCCCTCCCTGCTCTCCATCATTCCTCTCTCCTTCCCTCCCCTACCTCCTCCACTGCCTCATTCATCTCCCCCTCATTCGCCTCCCTCGCGGCCCCGGCCTCGCGCCTCTCTCTTTCCCGCCGTCACCAACCGCCCTCTCGCGCGGTCGCTGCTGTCCGGCGCCTCAGTCACAGCGAGCGGCGAGCGGCGAGGGCCGGGGGCACCCCTGGGTGCGGGGGGGGGGGGGGAGCGAACCACGGGCCCCACCCCTGGGTGCGGGGGGGGGGGGGGGGGAGAGGACCATGGGCCCCACCCCTGGGTGCGGGGGGGGGGGGGGGGGGGGAGGACCACGGGCCCCACCCCTGGGTGCGGGGGGGGGGGGGGGGAGAGGACCACGGGCCCCACCCCTGGGTGCGGGGGGAGAGGACACTGGGTTTGCGCAAGGCAGAGGGAGTGAGAGGGAAGGATGGAGGGAGTGAGAGAAGGATGGAGGGAGTGAGGGAATGACGGAGGGAGGGAGGGATAGATGGATGGAGTGAGGGAATGATGGAGGGAGTGAGGGAAGGATGGAGTGAGGGAGGGATAGAGGGAGTGATGGAGGATGGAGGGAGTGAGGGAAGGATGGAGTGAGGGAGGGATGGAGGGAGTGAGAGAGGGATAGATTGAGTGAAGGAAGGATGCAGTGAGGGAAGGATGGAGGTAGTGAGGGATGGAGGAAATGAGAGAGAGATGGAGGGAGTGAAGGATGGAGGGAGTGAGGGATGGATGGAGTGAGGGAAGGATCGAGGGAGTGAGGGAAAGATGGAGGGAGTGAGAGGAATGGAGGGAGGGAGGGATGGAGGGAGTGAGAGGAATGGAGGGAGGGAGGGATGGAGGGAGTGAGGGATGGATGGAGTGAGGGAAGGATCGAGTGAGGGAAGGATGGAGGGAGTGAGGGAAGGATGGGGGGAGTGAGGGAAAGATGGAGGGAGTGAGAGGAATGGAGGGAGTGAGGGAAAGATGGAGTGAGGGATGGAGGGAGTGGGATAGATGGATGGAGTGAGGAAAGCATGGAGTGAGGGAAGGATGGACGGAGTGAGGGAAGGATGGAGGGGTTGAGGGAGAGATGGAGGGAGTAAGGGAACGATGGAGTGAGGGAAGGATGGAGGGAGTGAGGGAAGGATGGAGGGGTTGAGGGAGAGATGGAGGGAGTTAGGGAACGATGGAGTGAGAGAAGGATGGAGGGAGTGAGGAAAAGATGGGGGGAGTGAGGGAAGGATGGGGGGAGTGAGGGAAGGATGGAGGGAGTGAGGGAAAGATGGGGGGAGTGAGGGAAGGATGGAGGGAGTGAGAGAGGGATGGTGAGGGAAGGATGGAGGGAGTGAGAGAGGGAGGAATGGAGTGAGGGAGGGATGAATGATGGAGTGAAGGGGAGAGGGGTGAGTGAGGGAGGGATGAATGATGAAGGAGAGATGAATGATTGAAGGAGGGATGAAGGATGGAATGGGAGTTGAATGAAGAGGGGAGGATGGACGAGGAGAGAGGAATGGGTGGGGTGAGAAGGAAGGGATTAATGAGGACGTATGGGGTGACAGATGAATGAAGAAGGGGGAGTGAGGAATGATGGAGTGGGGAGGCTGGAAGGGAGGTGGAAGTGAGGGATTGAGTGAGGAATGCAGGAGTGAGGTAGGAGGCAGTGATGGAGGGAGGATGAGTGAAGGGCAGTGAGGAGGAAGGGCTGCAGTGTGGAGGGAGGGAGTGAAGAGTGAGGAGGGAGAGAAGAGTGAGGAGGGAGGGGGGTGAATAAGGAGCAAGAGATGGAGCAAGGTGGCAGGGAGTGAATAGGGAGTGAGCGAGGAGGGTGTGAGTGAATGGGGAGGGTGGGCGTGATGAAGGAGGGAGTGAGCGAGGAGAGTGGGAGTGATCGAGGAGGGAGGGAGTGAACAAGGAGGGAGTGAGCGAGGAGAGTGGGAGTGATCGACGAGGGAGGGAGTTAACAAGGAGGGACTGACCGAGGAGTGTGGGAGTGACGGAGGTTGGCTTTGGCTCCTGGCTTGGACTCTCCAGTCTATCTCCGGGGTGGAGCAGTGGCAACATACCACCTGTGGACCCTGGGCCCTGCAGAGAGAACACTGAGCAAGTCCCTCTAATAGAACATAGATGTGTTGCCAAACACTTGTGCATCTTATATTCTACATGGAATTCTCCAATTTTAGGTAACTACCAACAAACAACACCTCCCCTTCATCCCCCTCCCCCCTTTCCCCCTCTCTTCCCTGTGCTCCACCTGGATATGAACCCATTTCTACTCTTCCACTTCCCTCCATCCCCTTCCACCTATATCCTTTCCTCTGGCTTCACAATTCACATCTCTTCTCTCTTTACCTTTTACCTTCTGTCCTTTCATCTCTGGCCTTTGTCCAATCATCTGCCAATTCACACACACACCTACCTACCTTTATCCACCTGTCACTAACCGGGATTTGTTCACCTCTTCCAGCTTTCTTTCATCACCCCCCTTCCCCCAACACAATCAGTCTAAAGAAGGGCCCTGCCCTAAAATATAATCTATTCATTTTCTCTAAAGATGCTGCCTGGCCCGCTGCATTTTTATAGAACAGTACAACACAAGAGCAGATTCTTCGACCTACAGCGTCTATGCCGAACATGCTGCCACGACCATCTCGTATCTATCTGCACACAATCAGCCCAGGCCTAACTAAAGTTTGACACAATAAGCTGGAGTAACTTAGCGGGACAGGCAGCATCTCGGGTCGAAACATAACCCATTCCTCTCCAGAAATGTAGCCTGTCCCGCTGAGTTACTCCAGTTTTTGTGTCTATCTTCCGTTTAAACCAGCATCTGCAGTTCCTTCCTACACACCAAGCCTAACTAATCTCTGCCTGCATGTGATCCATATCTCCTGCATTCTTTCCATAACCATGTGCTCATTTAAAAGCCTCTGCCTGCACCTCCAACCTTGGCAGCATGTTCCAGGCACCCACCAGGCTGTGTGTAGAAACCTAAACTTACCTCGCACATCTTTAAACTCTGCCCCTCTCACCTTTAAGCTATGGCCACTAGACTTCAACATTCCTCTTCTGTTCATCAAAGTTCTGTCTGTCTACTTTATCTATGCTTCTAATATTTTCATATACTTTCTATCAGGTCTTCTCTCAGCCTCTGAGGTTTTGGACAAAACAATTTGTTTGTCCAACCTCTCCTTATTGTGAATACCACCTATTCCAGGCAGCATCCTGATGAACCTCTTCTGCACCCTCTCCAAAGCTTTGGGCGGTCATAGAGTTGCTGCCTGACAGCGAATGCAGCACCGGAAACCCGGGTTGGATCACGACTACGGGTGCTGTTTGTATGGAGTTTGTACGTTCTTCCCGTGACCTGCGCGGGTTTTCTTCGAGATCTTTGGTTTCCTCCCACACTCCAAAGACGTACAGGTTTGTAGGTTAATTGGCTTGGTAAATGTACAAATTGTCCCTCGTGGGTGCAGGATAGTGTGAATGTGCGGGGATCGCTGGTCGGCGTGGATCCGGTGGGCCTCTATATGTATCTCTAAACTTCTGCTGAACCAAGCCAGGCTGACTATCACTGATCAGTTTATGCTTTTCCAGGTGTGAGTATATCCTATCCCTAAGAATCCTCTCCAATAATTTCCCTACCACTAATGTAAAAATCACTGGTATATAATTTCCTGGATTATCTCTACACCCCTTCTTCAACAGAGAAACAACATTGGCTACTCAGCCCACTCGGACCTTGCCTATGGCTGGAGAGAATATACCATTTTTCGGCAGGGTTCCTGCAATCTCCTCTCTTGCCTCTCAATAATCTGGGATACATCCCATCAGGCCCTGGTGATTTATCCACATTAATATATTTTCAAGAGCCCCAACGCCACCTCCTTCTTGATACATGCATTCAGTATCAGTATCACCAAACACTTGCGCTCGGTCTGCCAAGGCGTCAGATTAGGAAAAGGGGAGGTGCACCGAGACCTGGGTGTCCTTGTACATCAGTTGCTCAAAGTAAGCATGCAGGTACAGCAGGCAGTGAAGAAAGCTAATGGCATGTTGGCCTTCATTGCAGGAGGATTTGAGTACAGGAACAAGGAGGTCCTACTGCAGTTGTACAGGGCCCTGATGAGACCGCACCTGGAGTACTGTGTGCAGTTTTAGTCTCTTAATTTGAGGAAGGGCATTATTGCTTTTGAGGGAGTGCAGCGTAGGTTCACCAGGTTAATTCCCGGGATGGCGGGACCAACGTATGATGAAAGAATGGGTCGACTGGGCATGTATTCACTGGAATTTAGATGGATGAGGGAGGATCTTATAGAAACATATAAAATTCTTAAGAGGATGAACAGGGTAAATGCAGGAAAAATGTTCCCGATGTTGGGGGAATCCAGAACCATGGGCCACAGTTTAAGAATAAGGGGTAAGCCATTTAGGACTGAGATGAGGAAAAACATTTTCACCCAGAGAGTTGTGAGTCTGTGGAATTCTCTGCCACAGAAGGCAGTGGAGGCCAATTCACTGGATGTGTTCAAGAGAGAGTTAGATTTAGCTTTTAGGGCTAAGGGAATCAAGGCGAAAAAGCTGGAAGGGGTACTGATTTTGGATGATTAGCCATGATCATATTGAATGGCGGTGCTAGCTCGAAGGGCTGAATGGCCTACTCCTGCACCTATTTTCTATGTATGTTTCTAAGGCCTTTTGGATGTCCTAGCTGATAACCATTTTAACTACCATTTACAATTCTGATACTGATCTCTCTGGCCTGGGCCTCCTCTATCGCCAGAGAGTGGCCAGACACAAACTGGTGGAGCAGCATCTTATATTCTGCTTGGATGGCTTACAGCCCAATGGTATGAACATTAACTTCTACAATTATAGGTACTACCTACAGGCAACCCCTCCCCTTCTCCCCCCCCCCCCCCTCTTTCCCTCTTGCCTATATCCTCTGACTTCAAGCATAAATGCCTTCTTTAATCCTTCATAAGTTCTTAAGTGATAGGAGCAGAATTAGGCCATTCAGCCCATCAACTTTACTCCGCCATTCAATCAAGGCTGATCTATCTTTCCCTTTTAACCCCATTCTCCTGCTTCTCCCCTTATCCCCTGACACCTTGATTTCTATCTTCTCCCTTTACCCTCTTGTTTTTAATTTACTTATAAACTGCCTTGGGATTTTCTAATTATACTTGCCAAGGCATTTTATGGCCCCTCTGGCCCTCCTGTGGACAATTATCTAAGTTTCAGAACCAGGGACCACAGTCTAAGAATAAAGGGGAGGCCATTTAAAACTGAGATGAGAAATAACTTTTTCATCCAGAGAGTTGTAAATTTGTAGAATTCTCTGCCACAGAAGGCAGTGGAGGCCAATTCACTGGATGAATTTAGAAGAGAGTTAGATAGAGCTCTCGGGGCTAGCAGAGTTAAGGGATATGGGGAGAAGGCAGGCACAGGTTACTGATTGTGGATGATCAGCCATGATCACAATGAATGGCCGTGTTGGCTTGAAGGGCCAAATGGCCTCCTCCTGCACCTATTTTCTATGTTTCTATGTTTACAACAAGATCTAGATTAGTTGGGAAAGTAGGCCAAGGAATGCAAATGGAATTTAACTCTGACAAATGTGTGATGTTCCATTTTGTATTGTCAAAGTAGGGCAGGACTTGCACAGTAAATGGTAGGGACCCGGAGAGTATGCAGAACGGAGATATCTCGGAATACAGGTGAATCCCTTGAAGTGGCGAGACAAGTGGACAACATAGTAAAGAGGCACACTTGCTTTCATAGGGAAAGGTATTGAGGACAAAAGTTGAAACATCATGATGCACCTGTGCAAGTCATAGGTGAGACCAAACTTAGAATACTGTCGCGGGATGGGATGTCATTAAGTTGGAAAGGGTGCCGAAGAAATTCACTTGGGCTTGCTGGCTTGTGTTATAGGCAGAGGTTGGATTTGCTGGGACTTCTTTCTTTGGCGCGTAGGAGGATGAGGGGTGACTTTATTGAGGTGCTGAAGATCATGAAGGCCGTGGATGAAGTGAATGCTCGTATTTTTGTCAGGGTACAAGATTCCACATTGAGAGGGCAGAGGATTAAGATGAGAGGGAGACATTTAAGAACCTTAGGGACAACTATCTCACTCAGAGGGTAGTCCATATCTGGAATGAGCTTCCAGCGGAAGCTACAGAAGCATCCCATTGACAGTGTTCCAATCCTCTGGCATGTCTCTAGAATCTGAGGATTTTTGGAAGAACAGTGCATCCATTCTTTCAGCAGCCACTTCAAGGCAGAGTGTCGTATAGCACACAACAGGCCCTTCGGCCCACCAAGTCCATGCCCACCTTTTGTCCCAGCTTTACTGGTCCCATTGCCCACATCAGGACAGACTTTTTCTATGCCTTGCCTATTGATGTCCGCCTAAATGGCTCAATTCTAATCATGTATTGTCTTTCCGCTGGCTGGTTAGCACACAGCCACAACAAAAGCTTTGCACTGAAGCTTGGTACACGGGACATTAAACTAAACTGAAAAGCAAATACTCTCCCTCTGCACCCAGTGCTCCCAGAGATGACTCTCCCTTTGTGTCCAATGCTCAGTATTGACCCTCTGTATCCAGTGTGCCTCTCCCTCTGTATCCAATGCTCAGTATTGACCCACTATCCAGTGTGCCTCTCCATATCCAATGCTCAGTATTGACCTTCTGCATCTAGTGTGCCTCATCCTTTGTATCCAATGCTCAGTATTGAACCTCTGTATCCAGTGTGCACCTCCCTCTGTAGCCAATGCTCTCAGTGTTCTCTCCCTCTGTATCCAGTGCTCCTAGGTCCATGCAGCAGGTAGTCGATGGTCACACCAGAGTCAGCTGCCTGCCCCCTTTCCGGGCCTACGTCTGTGCCCGCGTGTCCCTGGAGAGGGAACACGCGGTGTCCACGGGGATTCTGGAAGCCTTCCGTGAACACTGGTCATCGCGGAGGGTTGAGTGTATTGTTGATAAAGTTGGGGACATTTTAATTTGATAGCTGTTTGTTTGTAAACTGCCAACATAGGCAGTCTTTGATCATGTTACTACTCTGTATTTTTGTTTGTTTTGAATAAAAGCATTTTGTGTTAAAGAACAAGTGTCGACTCTATCCAGTGCTCCTGGTGTAACTCTGTATCCAGTGCTCCCAGTGTTATCATATCATCATATCATATATATACAGCCGGAAACAGGCCTTTTCGGCCCACCAAGTCCGTGCCGCCAAGTGATCCCCGTACATTAACACTATCCTACACCCACTAGGGACAATTTTTTTTTTTTTTAAACATTTACCCAGCCAATTAACCTACATACCTGTACGTCTTTGGAGTTGACTCTTGCTTCTGTTTTTCAGAAGAGGAACAAGCGGACTGAAGTCAAGAGGCAGGCTGTCAGTGAGGTGAAGGTTCACATTGAGAGTGACGCAGCAGCAGAGGACCGAACCTGTAATCAGCCGAAGAAAAGCAGGAAAAGGAAGAGCGGGAAGATTTCCTGTCGTGAGGCTCCCACAGCTCAACTGGTGGGTTCACAGGCCGTCTGCTTCTCTCTGTGGTTGTGTGAGCAACAAGTGTGTGGCTGTCCCTACTCAACCGCATAATCACAGGCCCATTGGCCCACCATATCCCTCCCTGCCAGCCCTCTGACTGAGGACAATGGAATGAATGAACAAGGATAAGAGATCGTTGGGATTATTTGAGGTGTCATAGAATGGGTGTCTGATCACAGTTTCTTTACATGAATCACAGCACAGACCATTTCCAATTTGCATTTAATCAATGAAATGTGTGTCTGGTCAATCGGAATGGAATCGGAGCATTGCAAAGGCAATAGAATATCATGTACAAAAGGCAGGATCAGAGGAACCACGGTCTGGCCAGCAGTGGCTGCAGAGTTCAATGTAGGGGGGAAAATGACCTCTCTTTCAACGGGCTTGGGTGCAGCGACCTATGAGCATAACCCAGAACATGACGCAGTATCAAAGGGCACCAATTTATAGTTGTAATGGAGCATAGAACAGTATAGGAGCATGCCCTTTGACCCACTGTGTCTGTGCCATACATGATGCCAAATTAGCCTAATTTTTCCAGCCTGCACGTGATCTATATCCCTCCATTACCAGCATATCCATGTGCCTATCCAAAAGATTCTTAAACACCACTGTCGTATCTGCTTCCACCACCACCCCTGGCAGTGTTTTCATGTAGACAACATGAACACCCACTACCCCATGTGTAAAAAAACTCACCCCACACATCTCCTTTAAACTTTAAAACTATGCCCTCTAGTCTTTGTCATTTCCACCCTGCGAAAAATGCTCTGAATGTCTACCCTATCTGTGCCTCACATCATTTTATATAATTCTATCAAGTCTCCCCGCAACCTCTGATGCTCCAGATTTAATTGAGTTTTTTGGGTGACCAAGAGGTGTGATAAGGGCAGGGCGATCTATGTTGTCTCCATGAACTTTAGCAAGGCCTTTCACAAGGTACCGCATGGTAGACTGGTCTGGAAGGTTAGATCAAAGGAGATCCAGGTGAACTAGCCAAATGGAAAAAAAGTGGCATGAAGGTAAGAAGGTGGTGGTAGAGGGTTGTTTTTCAGACTGGACACCAATAACATGTAAAGGGCCAATGCGGGGGTCCACTGTCGTTTGTTATTAATGATTTAGATGTGAATGTAGGTGGTAAGGTTAGTAAGTTTGTGGATGACACTAAAGTTAGTAGTTAGTTTAGAGACACAGTTTGGAAATAGGCCCTCCGGCCCACAAAGTACCAATGATCACACGTACGCTCGTTCTATCCTACAGACGTGGGACAATTTACAGAGGTCAATTAACCTGCAAATCTGCGCATCTTTGGAATGTGAGAGGAAACTGGAGCACCCGGAGAAAACCCAGTGGGAATGTCACAGTGAGAATGAACAGACTCGGTACAGATAGCACCCATTATCAAGATTGAACGCTGTAAGGCAGCAACTCAACCGCTGTGCCACTGAGCTACCCTCTTCTGTGTTGTTCTACCCTTTTGATACCCAATGATTTGGGAATTTGCTTTCTGATTTTGGAAATGGAGTATTCATTAGTTTTGATATAAGGATAAGCGGATACATAAATAAACAGATGAACCGATAAATACAATGACTTCCATTATGCAGCACCTTAAATAGAGCAAAAATACCCAGATAACCTCACAGGAGCCTTATCAAACAAGGCAACGACATTATGCTCAATGAAGTTCATGAGTTCTAGGAGCAGAATTAGGCTATTCGGTCCATCATCTACCCCGCCATTCAATCATGGCTGATCTCTTTCTCTCTTCACCCCATTCTCCTGCCTTCGACCCATAACCCCGACACGAAATGTCAACTACTCTTGTACTCCAGAGATGCTGCCTGAACTTCTGGGTTACTCCAGCACTTTGTGTATTTTTTTGTAAACCAGCACTTGCAGTTCCTTATATCATATCATATCATCATATATATACAGCCGGAAACAGGCCTTTTTCGGCCCTCCAAGTCCGTGCCGCCCAGCGATCCCCGTACATTAACACTATCCTACACCCACTAGGGACAATTTTTACATTTACCCAGCCAATTAACCTACATACCTACATATCCCATCAAACTTTTAAATGTTGTTCTCGTATCTGCCTCAACCACTTCATCTGGCGGCTCATTCCACATACACACCCTCTGTGTGACAAACGTGTCTCTTAGGTCCCTTCAAATCTTTCCCCCTTTATTAATGCTATGTTCTCTAATTTTAGATTGCCCTTATCGGGAGAAAAGTCTGTGACTATTCAACTTATCTATGATCTCTTGTGACTAAAGCTCTCGACCATTTCCTGTTCAGCATCATTGATGCTGACTGGGACATCCACAACGCTTCGCTTCCTGAAGTAATTAACTAGTTCCTTTTGCTAACATTGAGGGACAGGTTGTTGTCTTGACATCTTATTACCACGTTCTCTATCTACTTCCTGCACTCTTCTCATTGTTCAAGATCGGCCCGCTGTGGTGGTGTCACCTGCAAACTTGGTAAATGGAGTAAGAGCAGAATTTGCCTGCACAATTGTGAGTGTATAGGGAGTATAGTGGGGAACTGAGAATGCATTCACGTGGGTCACCATTGTTGAGAATTATCGTGGAGGATGGTTTTTCACCTGTCCTCGCTAATTGTGTTCTATTGGCCAGGAAGTCGAGGATCCAGTTGCAGAGAGACGTGCTAACTCCTCGGTCCAGTTGTTTGGTTGGAATTATGGTGTTGAAGGTGGCTCGACCTGAAACATTCACCGTGCCCCTGCCTGCCTCCACAGGTGCTGCCAGACTTGCTGAGATCCTCCAGCAGCTGAGATTCACCACGTTGGGTCCAGGGGTGGTGGGTCTGATGTTCAAGGCGATATTGAGTGGATATGACTGTGATCTCAAGATATTAGAGAGGCAGCCTTAATGAAACATAACATTCCTTTATACAGCTCAGCAAGGGAGTTATGCAGCACATGTTCCACCTTTCTTGAATTAGGTGCTGCAATCTTGGAATAGTTGTGGACCATTTTGGACTGAGTTGCGCAGGAATTTTTTCACTCAGTTGGTGATGAATGTTTGGAATTCTCTGCCCTGAAGCTTGTGGAGGCTCAGTTCTAGATTGTGGGGTTAATCCTGGAAAATACTGCCAAGTTCGAAGATCAGACGTGATCCTGCTGAACAGTGGAATGGGTCTGAGGAGCCAAATAGCCTTGATTTTGAATGGGTCGATTGGGCTTGTATTCACTGGAATTTAGAAGGATGACAAGAGATCTCATAGAAACATATAAAATTCTTAAAGGATTGGACAGGCTAGATGCAGGAAAAATGTTCCCGGTGTTGGGGTAGTCCAGAACCAGGGGTCACAGTTTAAGAATAAGGGGTAGGCCATTTAGGACTGAGATGAGGTAAAACCTTTTCACCCAGAGAGTTGTGAATCTGTGGAATTCTCTGCCACAGAAGGCAGTGGAGGCCAATTCACTGGATGTTTTCAAGAGAGGGTTAGATTTAGCTCTTAGGGCTAAGGGAATCAAGGGATATGGGGAAAAAGCAGGAATGGGATACTGATTGTAGATGATCAGCCATGATCATATTGAATGGTGATGCTGGCTCGAAGGGCCGAATGGCCTACTCCTGCACCTATTTTTCTATGTTTCTATGTTTCTAACAGGACTTTGAGAAGCATTGACATCAGGAGAGATCAAGTCCATTGCTCCCTGAAAGTGCCAACACAGGTTGATAAGGTGGTAAGCAAATGTGTGGCATGCTTACCTTCATTGGTCGGGGCATTGAGAAAAAGAGTCAAGAAGTCATGATGCAGTTTTATAGGCTGCATTTGCAATATTGTGTGCAGTTCTGGTCGCCTCATTACAAGAAGGTTGTTGAAGCTTTGTTGAGGGTACAGGTTTACCAGAATGCTGCCTGCATTAGAGGGTACTAGCTGTAAGAAAGAATAGGACAAACTTGGATTGTTTTCCCTGGACCATGGAAGGCTGAGACTTGCTAGAGGTTTAAAGAATTACAATTTATGTCGACCTAGTTGACATATTGGGTCGTCTCATTTCTTGCATTTGGTCCATATCCGTCTAACCCCCTCCAATCCATATATCTGTCCAAATGTATTTTGAAAGTCATAATTGTATCACTTCTGTAGCTTCCTCTGGCAGCTCTTTCCAAATATGGACCCCCCTCTGAGTGAAAAAGTTGCCGCTGAGGTCCATCTTAACTTTCTCCCCTCTCACATTCAACCTGTCCCTCTAGTTTTAGAATGTGCTATCCAGGGAACAAGGCTGTGAGCGTTCACTTTATCCATGCTCCTCGTGATCTTGTACACCTCAATAATCCCTCACCCTCCTACGCTTTAAAGAAAAAAGTCCCAACCTACCCAATCTCTCAAACTCAAGCCCAGGTAACATCCTGATGAATCTCTTCTCACCTTTTCCAAGTTATTGATCGGGAATCAGGGTTATTGATCTAGGGTCTGGGATTTATTTCTCCAGGTTTGGGTTTATTGATTGGTGCAGTATTTATTGATTGGGGGTCTTCTTTATTATCTGGGGTGGAGTTTATTGACTGGGCATTGGGTTATTGATCACAGGGGTTGGTTTATTGATCTGCGGTTGGATTTACTAATCAGAGATCTGTTTTATTGATCTGGGGTCAGGCTTATTGATCAGAAGTAAGGTTTATTGAACGGGATAGACACAAAAAGCTGGAGTAGCTCAGTGGGACAGGCAGCATCTCTGGAGAGAAGGAATGGGTAACGTTTTGGGTCGAGACCCTTCTTCAGACTGGTTAGGGATAAGGGAAATGAGAGAAATAGATGGTGATGTGGAGAGATAAAGAACAATGAATGAAAGATGTGCAAAAAAGTAACGATAAAGGAAATAGGCCATTGTTAGCTGTTTGTAGGGTGAAAATGAGAAGCTAGTGCGACTTGGGTGGGGGAGGGATAGAGAGTGAGGGAATGACGGGGCTACCTGAAGTGAGAGAAATCAATGTTCATACCACTGGGCTGTAAGCTGCCCAAGCACAATATGAGATGCTGTTCCTCCAATTTGCGTTTAGCCGCACTCTGACAATGGAGGAGACCGAGGACAGAAAGGTCTGTGTAGGAATGGGAAGGAGAATTGAACAGGGGTCTGGTTTATTGATTTGGGGTCAAATTTATTCATCTGGATTAGGTTTATTGATTGGGAGTGGGATTTATTGATTGCGGTTGGTGTTATTGATTGGAGCCAGAGTTTATTGATCATGGGTCAGGGTAATTAATTAGGGGGTGGGGTCTATAGATCTGGGTTGTGTTTTTGATCAGAGTTGGTGTTATTGATCGGAGTTTGATGTGATCTGTGTTGTGCTGTCTTCAGGTTGGCAGCACCAAGATGGAGCGGGAGCAGTACATGAGGCGGGAACGGGTGCCCGGAGACACACTGCCCTGGAACCGGCCGAGAGTGGTGGAGAGCGGCAAGGTGATGGAGCCACCCGAGCGGGCCGTGCTCAGGATAGCAGGTAGGACCAACGGGTGCTGGCTGTGGCTGGCTGGGTGAGGGGTGGGTGCTGTGTGAGGGGTGGGTGCTGGTGGGTGTTGTGGTTTCGCAGAGGTCAAGCACTCACACCGTGACCGTTAGCCCTCTTGAGGCTGGGACCCCCAAGAATCCCTGCCTTCCTCCCAGTGGGAGAGTTCCGAACCTCTCTGATGTTCCAGGGTGTTGGAAAGCCAGGGTGCCTAGAGATGGCAACTGTGGTCAGTTTACGAAGCAGGAGTTAGTCTGCTTTGGTGACCTGTGGATTATAGGAAGTTTGGGATCTGACACAGATCGCAGGTTGGACCATGCATGCAATGTCATGGGTGCATGGGTATTGGTCTTAGTTTACCAATGTCACATTTACAGAGATACTGTGAGAAACTTTGTTTGCATGTTACCCAGTCAAATGATAATGTACATGAATACAATCAAGCCATATACAAGTACAACAGGTAATGCAAAGAGAAAAATATAGTGTTACAGTGTTATAGTGAAAGTGCAGATAAAACAGGTGCAAGGTCCACAAAGAGGTGGATCGGCTGATTGGGACTACACCCGAGCTTATGAGAACTGCTCAGTAGTTTGATAACAGCATGGAAGAAGCTGTTCTGGAATCTGGTGACATGTGCTTTCACACTTTTGTATCTTCTGCTTGACGAGAGAGTGGAAAAGAGGGAATGACCAGGGTGTGAGTGGTCCTTGATTATGTTGGCTGCTTTCCGAAGGCAGCATGAAGGGTAGATGTATTCGATGTTCGAAAGTCTAGTCTGTGTGACGGACCAAGCAGTGATGCATCCCAATAGGATGCTTTCTACAGTGCAACTGTAGAAGTAGCTATGTGTTGGACGCATGCTGAACTTCCTTCGACTCCTGAGGACAGAGAGACGTTGGCGTGGTTTGTTGGCAGGATCTTCACTTTAGTTGGTCCAGAACAAATTAGAGCCATGGGGACATACAACACAGAAACAACCCCTTTGGCCCACTTGTCCATGCCGACCAAAACGCTCCATCTATGTTAGTCTCACTTTGTGTCGGAAGGAACTGCAGATGCTGGTTTGAAACGAAGATAGACACAATATGCTGGAGTAACTCAGCGGGACAGGCAGCATCTCTGGAGAGAAGGAATGGGTGATGTTTTGGGCCGAGACCCTTCTTCAGACTGAAGGGTCACTTTCCCACATTTGGCCCGTATCTCTCTAAAGCTTACCTATCCATGTACCTGTCGAAATGTCTTACAAATGTTGTTATAATATCTCCTTTGGCAGCTCATTCCATATACCCACTATCTTCTGTACGGAAAGGTTGCCCCTCAGGTTCCTATTAAATCTTTTCTCATTCACCTCAAACCTGGTTTGTGATTTCTCTATTCTGTGTAAAGGATTCTGTGCATTTACCCTTTCTATTTCTCTCATGGTCGCATCCTCCTCATCCTCCTGCGCTCCAAAGAATCAAGTCCTAGCTTGGCCAACCTCTCCCTGTCGCTCAAGTCCTGGCAACATCCTCGTAAATCTTCTCTGCACACTTATCAGCTTGCATTGTTGGTGATATTTACACTAAGCTCTCGGTCGGGCTGTGCATGGAATATCGTGCACAGATCCCGTACACAGGGTGGGTCTGCATATGGAATACTGTGTAGGTTCATGTTACAGGGACATGCGTGGAATATCATGTACGGGTCTGGTCTCCACTGTAAGGAAGGATTAATTTCACCAAAAATAGGCCCAAAGTGCTGGAGTAACTCAGTGGGTCAGGTACATTTCTGGAGAAAGTGGATAGACCTAAAGGATCGTCTATGCATTTTCTCCACAAATGCCACCGGAACTGCCGAGTTACTCCAGCACCTTATGTCTTTTTTAGTAAACTGGCATCTACAGTTCCTTGTGTCTGCGATATGGTTCACCAGGTTGGATTGGTGGGATGGCGTTTCCCAATAAGAGGACATTGAGTAGATGTTGAACAGAGCTTGCGTTTATTGTCATGTACGCAGGTACAGTGACGTACAGGTACAATGGAAATCTTGCTGGCAGCAACATCACGGGCACATACACCGATCAACCAAAACATTATGACCACTGACAGGTGAAGTGAATAACATTGATTATCTTGTTACAATGGCACCTGTCAAGGGGTGGGATATATTAGGCAGCAAGTGAACAGTCAGTTCTTGAAGTTGATGTGTTGGATGCAGGAGAAATGGGCAGGCGTAAAGACCTGAGCGACTTTGGCAAGGGCCAAATTGTTATGGCCAGATGACTGGGTCAGAGCATCTCTGAAACAGCAAGGCTTGTGGGGTGCTCCTGGTCAGTAGTGATGAGTACCTTCCGACAATGGTCCGAGGAGGGACAAACCACAAACCAGCGACAGGGTGTTGGGCGCCCAAGGCTCATCGATGCGCGAGGGCAACGAAGGCTATCCCGTCTGGTCCGAACCGACAGAAGGTCGACTGTGGTACAGAAAATCACAGAAATGTTTAATGGTGGTCACGGGAGGAATGTGTCACAATACACAGTGCATCGCACCCTGCTGCGTATGGGGCTGCACACGGAGGACCAACAGCATATGGTCATAATGTTTTGGCTGATTGGTATATACTCAAACACACAAGAATATTTATAACATTCTAAAAGAAAGAAACTTTCCAAACAAAACAAGACGAAACATATGTATGTTTACAAGAAGCATCTCAATTTAAACTTATAATAATATAGTAGGTGACCAATCCCCCCGTAGGATTCATGCCAGCTTCCAAAAGAGTAATGGTATGCCCCATACCCCTCTCTTTGCCCCTGTCATTGCCCTCACCCTCTCCCACGTGCCCATCACCTTCCCCCACGATTCTCGGATGGTAAGGGGTAAATTATAAAAACCAATTCCACTCCAGTTTGGGATGTGGGAGGAAAGTGGAGCACTTGTGGGAAACACGTGTGGTCACAGGAAGAACGTGCAAACTTCACACAGACAGCATTGAAGTTCGGGATGGAACCCGGTCTCTGAAATCCACTGTGTCAGATATACTTCTCACCAGGGAACGGCATCAGAGATACACCACATCCCCACTGCTCTGAACTCCTCCCCCCTTCGGTTATTCCTCCCCTCCTCCTTCCTCTATCCATCACCCAGCCTCCTCTTCCATCCCCTCTCTTCTCACTCCCTAGTCTTCCCTCTCCCCCTCCTCCCCTTTCTCTCTCCTCCTTCTCCTCCCCCTCCCTCCACTGCTCGCCTCCTCCTCCCCAATCGACCCTCCTCCAATCCTCCCTCCCTTCTCACCCTCTCTCTTCCTCTCCACATTCCCCATCCATATTTCCATCTCCACATTACCCTCTCCATTACCCCCTCCCCATTGCCCCCTCCCCGTTCCATCATCTTCATTCCCCCTGCTTCACCCTCCTCTCCCCCCCCCTCACTTCTCACTTCCCGTCCCTCACTCCCCTCTCACCATCCCCACTCTGCCTCCCACCTAACCCCTCTCCCTTTCTCCCCTCACCTCTCCCTTTGTCCTTGTCCCTCCCGTCTCTCCTCCCCCTCCCCACTTCCACTCTCCTTCCATCCCCATTCACACCCCACATTCCTCCCCCATTCATACCCCACATTCCTCTCTCATTCATACCCCACATTCCTCCCTCATTTCCTCCTTCTCTGTTCCCCACCCCTTATTCCCCCATGTCCTACCCCTATTCCCCCATGACCCTTATTCCCCCATGACCTACCCCTATTCCCCATGACCTACCCCTATTCCCCATGACCTACCCCTATTCCCCATGATCCCTATTCCCCATGACCCCTGTTCCCCATGACCCCTGTTCCCCATGATCCTTATTCCCCCATGACCCCTATTCCCCCATGACCTACCCCTATTCCCCATGACCTACTCCTATTCCCCCATGACCTACCCCTATTCCTGATGACCCTTATTCCCCCATGACCCCTATTCCCCCATGTCCTACCCCTATTCCCCATGACCTACCCCTATTCCCCATGACCTACCCCTATTCCCCCATGTCCTACCCCTATTCCCCCATGACCCCTATTCCCCCATGACCTACCCCTATTCCCCATGACCTACCCCTATTCCCCCATGTCCTACCCCTATTCCCCATGACCTACCCCTATTCCCCATAACCTACCCCTATTCCCCATGTCCTACCCCTATTCCCCCATGATCTACCCCTATTCCCCCATGATCTACCCCTATTCCCCCATGACCTACCCCTATTCCCCCATGACCTACCCCTATTCCCCATGACCTACCCCTATTCCCCATGACCTACCCCTATTCCCCATGACCTACCCCTATTCCCCCTGATCTACCCCTATTCCCCCATGTCCTACCCCTGTTCCCCCATGACCTACCCCTATTCCCCCATGTCCTACCCCTATTCCCCCATGACCCCTATTCCCCCATGACCTACCCCTATTCCCCATGACCTACCCCTATTCCCCATGACCTACCCCTATTCCCCATGACCTACCCCTATTCCCCCTGATCTACCCCTATTCCCCCATGTCCTACCCCTGTTCCCCCATGACCTACCCCTATTCCCCCTGATCTACCCCTATTCCCCCATGACCTACCCCTATTCCCCCATGACCTACCCCTATTCCCCATGACCTACCCCTATTCCCCATGACCTACCCCTATTCCCCATGACCTACCCCTATTCCCCCTGATCTACCCCTATTCCCCCATGTCCTACCCCTGTTCCCCCATGACCTACCCCTATTCCCCCATGTCCTACCCTTGTTCCCCCTGATCTACCCCTATTCCCCCATGTCCTACCCTTGTTCCCCCATGACCTACCCCTAATTCCCCTTGACCTGTTCCCCCATGATCTACCCCTATTCCCCCATGTCCTACCCTTGTTCCCCCATGACCTACCCCTAATTCCCCTTGACCTGTTCCCCCATGATCTACCCCTATTCCCCCATGTCCTACCCTTGTTCCCCCATGATCTACCCCTATTTCCCTCCCCTTTTCTCCTCTTCTATTTCCCGCCTCCTCCTCCGCCATGCGCCTCCCTTTCCCCTTCCCCGGTGTCTCTCTATATCTGCCAGCCGTGAACGGTGCGGATCGGGTGTCGAGGGCTCTTTAAGCGGCTCCGAAGCTGCGCTGCGCCCAGTCGTAGCGGAGCGGTGCCGGGGCCGGACTGGGAGCGGGTGGACCATGGCCGGGCGCCCGCCTTGGGAGCTGCCCGCCGATGCCCAGGAAGATGATTATATCCAGGCTTTCGAGAACGTCCGGGAGAAGTACAAAGGTGACCCGTGAAAGGGGGGACTGAGAGAGAGAGAGAGAGAGAGAGAGGAGAGAGAGAGAGAGAGAGAGAGAGAGAGAGAGAGAGAGAGAGAGAGAGAGAGAGAGAGAGAGAGAGAGAGAGAGAGAGAGAGAGAGAGAGAGAGAGAGAGAGAGAGAGAGAGAGGAGAGAGAGGAGAGAGAGAGAGAGAGAGAGAGAAAAGTGTTGGAAAAGAAAGCGTGTGGAAGAGAGAGAGAGAGAGAACACGAGCGTTGAGGAAAGTGTGTGGCGGAGAGAGAGAGAGAGAGAGAGAGAGAAAGAGAGTTGTGTGGGAGCGATTGTATCAGAAGCGTGCGGGGGAGAGAGTGAGATAAAAAGTTTAAGAGAGTGTCGGAGAGAGAGAGTAGAGGAAGAGAGAGAGGACAGAGAACTGGGAGAGAGTGTGTCAGAGAAAGAGTGGAAAAGAGAGAGCGTTTTGGAAGGGTGTGGAATATGAGAGAGAGAGAGAGAGAGAGAGAGAGAGAGAGAGAGAGAGAGAGAGAGAGTGGTGGGAGAGTATGTAGGTGGTGGAGAGTGTGTCGAGTTGGGGGAGATGTGAGAGAGGGGGGAGAGTGAGAGAGAGGAGCTGAAAGATGGGGGGAGAGGGAGGGAGAGAGAATTGGAGAGAGAGAGAGTGTGGCAGAGGGGGAAAGTGGGAGAGGGAAGGGGTGAGCGTGTTGCTGAGTGGGAGAGTTGCCTTGGGTGAGGGATAGATGAAGAGAGAGAGTGTGAGGTAGAGGTGGACAGAGGGAAGAGTGCAGAGCTGTGGGCTGGGTGCACTGCTTTCCTGTCATATATTAACAATCGATCATTGTTGTAGGAGGCACACCTCCATGAATGTCGGTGACATTAAATCGGAAAGCACAATGAAGTGTGAGGAATGGTGGGCCGAGGGAATGGGTGGATGTCGTTTGAAGTTGAAGAGTGGCGGGTGTGGTACACATTTGCAGAGGGAACAGGAAGGGGCAACACAAGGGCGACACGGTGGCGCAACGGTAGAGTTGCTGCCTTACCCAGAGACCCGGGTTCGATCCCGACTCGGGGCGCTGTCTGTACGGAGTTTGTACGTTCTCCCCATGACCTACGTGGGTTTTCTCTGAGATCTTCACTTTCGTCCCACACTCCAAAGACGTACAGGTTTGTAGGCTAATTGGCTTGGTAAATGTAAAGATTGTCCCTAGTGGGTGTAGGATAGTGTTAATGTGCAGGGATCGCTGGTCGGTGCGGACTCAATGGGCCGAAGGGGCTGTTTCCGCGCTGTATCTCTAAACTAGAGTGTGAGGGTGTGCAAGAATTAGAGGATCTGGGGTGTATTTGCGCTGTTTGTGGAGGAGTGAATAAAGAGACACACAATGTGGGCTTGATAAACTGGGGTTCAGAGACCCGGAGTGAACATTGTAGACCTCTGGCTCAGCTGGAGCTGCCGAGTCTGAGGGCCATTCACTGGGAGAGATGAGTAGGTTTGGGAGGTTCAGTGCGGGCTTCCAGGTGCTGGATAGGGTGCACATTAATAATAATAATAATAATAATAACTTTATTTATATGCCACTTTTCATGCAGTTGAATGCAGCCCAAAGTGCTTTCAAAACAAACACAGATCTCAACAAAAATACAATTTAAAACAGTAAGGACATAGGTAGTTAATAGCATACAAAGCACAGATTTATATAAAAATATAAAATGTAAAATTGATAGTGTAAAAGGACAAAGGAAGTAAAATCAGTTAAAAGCTTGATTCAAACTTGATTTAAGTTTTTAACTGCCGTTTAAAGATGTCTACTGCCAAGGCTGGATGCTGGACTCTTGATTCAAACACACAGCGTCAGCCCTGTGAGGGGTCAGTGTGAGCTGTTTTCCATCCAACTCTGTGCCCCGGCTCCCCTGCACCTGCCATTCGCACCTCGTTCCCCCGATGCCCCTCCAGCTCCCAACCCTGAGGCCTGATAGTGCGTCCGCTGCCTTATATGGTGTCCTGAACCTGTTTGTGCTGTACATCGGGACACAGCTTTAAAAGGGAAAGTATTTACCCAGAGCCCAATAGCTCTCAGCAAACACAGCAATGCATCGCACACTCTCCTCCCCTCCACCACCCCCACCCCGCCCCACCACACCCTGCTCTCACATTCACATTCGCCACTGCTCTCCCACCACACTCTCGCACTATCACCCATTCTCATACACGTGCCTGCTCTCACATGTACACCACACTCACACACATTCTGTCACACCCATACCCGCTCTCATACTGGGGCACCTGTCATATGCTCGCTCTGTCAAACTCAGACACACTGTCACACAGACACAGTGCCTGCCCTGCCATACACATGCTGGGTCTGTCACACTCACACGTGCCTTGCCATACACATACTGTGCCATACACATAGGTGTGGCACACTCACACCTATGCCATCACACTCACACCCAGTCTCACTGATGCTCGCTCTGTCACACTCACACATGCTCTGTTGCACACACACTCTCACGCTCACTCACACTCGCGCTCGCTCTGCTACACTCGCACCTAATCTCTCACACTCGCGCACATTGTGTCAGACACGATCACACTGCGCTGTTATGTCAGTACCAGTTCTGGCCCATTGTGCATCCAGTGTGTGGTGGCTGTGATCACATCACTTGGTTTCTTGAATGTCAAAAAGTACAGCTTCCTCTGGCGCTCGTTGCATATGCACAGCACCGTGTGAGAAAGTTGCCCCCCCACGACACTAAATCTTTCCCTCCTCACCTTAAACCAATGTCCTCCAAATCTAGACACGCCATCCTGGGGGAAAGATGGTCGAAATGCCCCTTGGCTCCTTCGCTCCACAATCCCAACCGATCCAATCCCTCCTTTTCCCTAAATCCCTCCAGTCCAGGCAACATCCTGGTGAATCTCACTGTACCCATCACATCCTTTAGCAACCAGAATTGCACAATAGTCCGTGTGGCCTCTGCAGGGGAGGTGATACTGGCCTTCCCAACGAGTCATCCGTGTATAATTGCCATACGTACCACTGATATTCTTACCTGCTTCAGTTTTACAGGCCCATTATCGCAATAACACTGAGATATACAATAATCAATAAATTAATAATAATACTCGGTAAATGCACCATAATAGTGCAAAACCAAAATACAGATTGCAACCTAAACAAAGTCCGTAGAAGTTCATAGTTGATGAGGCTAGTGTTGCGCAGTGTTCAAGAGCCTGATGGTTGTTGGGATGAAGCTGTTCTTGAACCTGGGGGTCTTAGTTTTCGGGGTCCTGTACCTTCATCCCGATGGTAGCAGTGAGATGAGAGCGTGGCCAGGGTGGTGTGGGTCTCTGATGATGCTGGCTGCCTTCTTGAGGCAGCGCCTCCTGTAGATCCCTGTAATGGTGGGGAGGTCAGTACCTATGATGGACCGGGCAGTGTCCACTACTCTCTATAGATCCCTGTGATGGTGGGGAGGTCAGTGCCTGTGACGATAGATGGAAAGAATGTACCGGGCCCCGACAAGGGAGGAAATTTACAGGCACCGGAGATGAGGAATGTTCCGGGCCTCTGGGACCTGCGAGGTTGTCTGCAGACAGATGGCTGGGTGTTTTGTGGTCGGAGGTGTCCGGCTAACAAGTGGCGCTTTGTGGTGTGTTTCACCATTAATTAGACCCTAGTGAAGAGCTGCCCTTAACAAGAAACTGTACGTGAGAAGTTACCCGATGCTGGCCTATCACTATTGTTTTTAGTTTATTATTGTTATGTGTACCAAGATTCAGTGAAGAACTTTGTTTGTGTGCCACACAGTCACATCATACTATATATACATCGATGCAGACAAACCATACACATGTATAATGGGTAGAGCAAAGGGAAAAATACTAGAGTGCAGAATATAGTCTTAACGTGTTATAGCAGTACCGTTACAGAAAAAAGTGCAGATAAATTAAGTACAAGGTCTGCAATGAGATTAGAAGACACCTATCACCTCCCCTGCAGAGGCCACACGGACTATTGTGCAGTTCTGGTTGCTAAAGGATGTGATGGGTATAGTGAGATTCACTAGGATATTGCCTGGACTGGAGGGATTTAGGGAAAAGGAGGGATTGGATGGGTTGGGATTGTGGAGTGAAGGAGCCGAGGGGCATTTCCACCATCTTTCCCCAGGATGGGGGTGTCTGGACTTGGAGGACATTGGTTTAAGGTGAGGAGGGAAAGATTTAATGTTGTGGGGGGCAACTTTCTCACACACCTGAGCATAAGAGGATCGTTCAATAGAGTCGCACAGCATGGAAACAGATTCTTCAGCCCAATTTACCTTTGACGACCAAGGTGCCCCATCTACACTAGTCCCACCTGTCCACATGTGGCCCATGTGCCTCTAAATCTTTCCTATCCATGTACCTGTCCAAATGTCACTGAAGAAGGATCTTGACCCGAAACGCCTGAAGAAGGGTCTTAACCTGAAACGTCACCCATTCCTTCTCTCCAGAGATGCTGCCTGTCCCGCTGATTTACTCCAGCATTTTGGGTCTACACCCATATCTTCTGCCTGGTGGGAGAGGGGAGAAGAGGGAATGACCAGCGTGTGAGTGATGCTTGGTTATGTTGGCTACTCTCTGGAGGCAGTGTGAAGTGTAGGTGGGGTTGATGGTGGGGAGTCTGGTCTGTGTGATGGACTGGGCTACATCCACAACTCTCTGCAATCTCGGGCTCTTGGGCAGAGCTGTTCCTAAACCAAGCTGTGATGCATCCCTAAAGGATTTGTGGTGCAGGCATTGGTGTGCTTCCTTGACCATGGCTTCCAGGTGGTTGGTGCTGGCCTGTGACGTCGAGGGTGTCGGCCATCTTCCCCGGCACCATCAAGCGGTGTTTGGTTTGCAGCTGTCATAGTCTCTGCTGCACTGGCAGCCGACCAGAGCTGATTGTGCATGAACTACTTGTGGTTGCAGGAGCTGGATGAGGCTGTGCTGCTGCCCCGGGATTTACGATGCTGTCAGCGCCTGCTGAGTGGACATTATCTCCAGACTCATTCACATCACAGACTGCCGTTAATCCAGCGCAGCGCAGTCTGTCTGCAGTGGAGCAGTGAAGGGAGATAATGGGCCACACATTACCCCTCTCCCCCACGGGGCCACACCTTACGCCCCCCTCATCCCCTCTCCCCCACGGGACCACACCTTATGCCCCCCTCATCACCTATCCCCCACGGGGCCACACCTTATGCCCCCCTCATCCCCTCTCCCCCACGGGACCACACCTTATGCCCCCCTCATCCCCTCTCCCCCACGGGACCACACCTTATGCCCCCCTCATCACCTATCCCCCACGCTTACCCCTTCACATTCCCTTCCCGATGCCACACCTTACTGATGCACATTCCACCTCCACCGCCCAAAACCCCCCCCTCGCCTCTCCCCCCTCGCCTCTCCCCCCTCGCCTCTCCCCCCCGCCTCTCCCCCCCGCCTCTCCCCCCTCGCTTCTCCCCCCTCGCTTCTCCCCCCTCGCCTCTCCCCCCCGCCTCTCCCCCCGCCTCTCCCCCCCGCATCTCCCCCCTCGCCTCTCCCCCCTCGCCTCTCCCCCCTCGCCTCTCCCCCCTCGCCTCTCCCCCCTCGCCTCTCCCCCTCGCCTCTCCCCCCCGCCTCTCCCCCCCGCCTCTCCCCCCCCGCCTCTCCCCCCCCCGCCTCTCCCCCCCCGCCTCTCCCCCCTCGCCTCTCCCCCCTCGCCTCTCCCCCCTCGCCTCTCCCCCCGCCTCTCCCCCCCCGCCTCTCCCCCCCGCCTCTCCCCCCCCCGCCTCTCCCCCCCGCCTCTCCCCCCCCGCCTCTCCCCCCTCGCCTCTCCCCCCTCGCCTCTCACCCCCCGCCTCTCCCCCCCCGCCTCTCCCCCCCCCGCCTCTCCCCCCTCGCCTCTCCCCCCTCGCCTCTCCCCCCTCGCCTCTCCCCCCTCGCCTCTCCCCCCCTGCCTCTCCCCCCCGCCTCTCCCCCCGCCTCTCCCCCCCTGCCTCTACCCCCCTCTCCCCCTCCCCCCTCCCTCTCCCCCCTCCCTCTCCCCCCTCCCTCTCCCCCCCCTCCCTCCCTTTCTCCCCCCTCTCCCTCTACTCTGCCCTTCTCTCCCTGTCTCTGTCCTCCCTCCCTCCCTCTCTAGCTCCACCCCTCTGTCTCCTCCCAGTGCTGGGCTGGGTTTGTCTGATGCTGGGGATTGGCTGTGGGCTGTGCTGGTGCAGCAGTGTTGCGGACTCTGTGGACAGAGAGAGAGAGAGTGAGGAGTGGGGCTGGGCGGCTGCGCTGCTCCCTGTGTCCAGCCATGGACAGCTGCCGCGCCATCCAGCACGAGATCAGCTCCCTGAAAGGTGGGTCTACCCTGCGACCAAGGGATGGAGGGGTGGGCACTGCAGCACGCCTGCATTCAGCTGCATCGCTGTATCAGTGATGCAGGTGCTCAGGCTGCGGACTGCTGCAGAGGCAGCAGGGGTGGGGGAGGGGGAGGCAGGGGTCATTGGGGACTGGGAGGGAGGGAGGGAGGGGATGTGAGGGGGCTGTGGAAATTAAACTGAGGGGGAGAGGGAAGGACACATGGTGGGGGGAGGGTTTGCAGAGCAGAGGGTGTGGGGAGAGAGCGGGGTCTGTGAAGAAAGTCTTGTGAAGATGTGGAGGTTGGAGCAAGGGGGCATGAGATGACACCCCCCGCCATGCACTCTCCCCAGTGCCCTCCCCACCCACTCTCCCTACTCATCTGCCCCCTGTTCTGCCCTTCTTCCTGCCACCACCCTCCCGTCTCCATCCCCATTCCCGTCTCTTACCGCTCTCCCAGCCTCACCCCCTCTCCCCGCCTCGCCCCCCCTCCCCCACCACGCCACCCCCTCTCCCCACCAAACCCCCCACTTCTCCCTACCACACTACCCCCTCTCCCCACCAAGCCTCCCCCTCCCCACCAAGCCCCCCCTCTCCCCACCACGCCACCCCCTCTCCTCACTATGCCCCCCCTCTCCCTGCCTCGTCCCCCCTCTCCCCGCCTCGCCTCCCCTCCCCCCACCATGCCCCCCTATCCCCACCACGTCCCCGCCTCACCCCCCCTCTCCCCACCTCGCCCCCCTCTCCCCACCTCACCCTGCCTCTCCCCCTATCTCCCCGCATCACCCCCCTCTCCCCGCATTACCCCCCGACTCCCCACCTCACCCTCCTCTCCCCGCCTTGCTCCCCCTCTTCCCGACTCGCCCTCCTCTCCCCGCCTCGCCACACTCTCCTCTCCCCGCCTCGCCCCCCCTCCCCCTCCCCGCCTCACCCCCCCCCCGCCTCGCCCTCCCTCTCCCCGCCTCGCTCCCCCTCTCCCCGCCTCGCCCCCCTCTCTCCTTGCCTCACCCCCCCTCTCCCCGCCTCGCCCCCCCCTCCCCCTCTCCCCATCCCCCCTCTCTCCATCCCCACCATCTAGCCCCCTTTTCCCGTCCCCCCATCTCGCCCTCCCTGTCCCCCCCGTTCCTGTCCCCCCGTTCCCGTCCCCCCGTTCCCGTTCCCGTCCCCCCGTTCCCGTTCCCGTCCCCCCCCCGTTCCCGTCCTCCCCCCGTTCCCGTTCCCCCCGTTCCCCCCCCCCCCGTTCCTTTCCCCCGTTACCTTCCCCCCCCGTTCCCTTCCCCCCCGTTCCCGTCCCCCCCGTTCCCGTCCTCCCCCCCCGTTCCCGTCCCCCCCATTCCTTTCCCCCCGTTACCTTCCCCCCCGTTCCCGTCCCCCTCGTTCCCTTTCCCCCCGTTCCTGTCCCTCCCCCCGTTCCTGTCCCTCACCCCCGTTCCCGTCCCCCCCGTTCCTGTCCCTCCCCCCCGTTTCTGTCCCTCCCCCCCCGTTCCCGTCCCCCCCGTTCCTTTCCCCCCGTTACCTTCCCCCCCCCGGTTCCCTTCCCGCCCGTTCCGTTCCCGTCCCCCGTTCCCTTTCCCCCCGTTCCTGTCCCTCCCCCCGTTCCTGTCCCTCCCCCCTGTTCCCGTCCGTCCCCCTGTTCCCGTCCGTCCCCCCGTTCCCGTTCCCGTCCCCCCCGTTCCTTTCCCCCCCGTTACCTTCCCCCCCGTTCCCTTCCCTCCCGTTCTCTTCCCCCCCTGTTCCCGTCCCCCCGTTCCCTTTCCCCCCGTTCCTGTCCCTCCCCCCGTTCCTGTCCCTCCCTCCCCTGTCCCTCCACCCCGTTCCCATCCCCCCCGTTCCCGTCCCCCCCGTTCCTTTCCCCCCGTTACCTTCCCCCCCCGTTCCCTTCCCCCCCGTTCCCTTCCCCCCCGTTCCCTTCCCCCCCGTTCCCGTCCCCCCGTTCCCTTTCCCCCCGTTCCTGTCCCTCCCCCCGTTCCTGTCCCTCCCCCCGTTCCCGTCCGTCCCCCCCGTTCCCGTCCCCCCGTTCCTTTCCCCCCCGTTACCTTCCCCCCCGTTCCCTTCCCCCCGTTCCCTTCCCCCCGTTCTCTTCCCCCCCGTTCTCTTCCCCCCCGTTCTCTTCCCCCCCGTTCCCGTCCCCCCCGTTCCCTTTCCCCCCGTTCCTGTCCTTCCCCCCGTTCCTGTCCCTCCACCCCGTTCCTGTCCCCCCCGTTCCTGTCCCCCCCCGTTCCTTTCCCCCCCGTTCCTGTCCCCCCCGTTCCTCAACCCCCCCGTTCCTCCCCCCCCCCGTTCCTGTCCTCTCCCCGTCTCGTCCCCGTCTCATTAAACTCCATCTACCTGTTTAGCAGCTGATCTATCACAAATCACACATCACAAAGACAGCCTTCTTCCACCTCAAAAACATTGCCCGTCTCCGTCCATCCCTCTCCTCCACAGCTGCAGAAACCCTCATCCACGCCTTCATCACCTCCCGTCTGGACTACTGCAACAGCCTCCTCTATGGCTCACCCTCAAAAATCATCAGTAAACTTCAATACATTCAAAACTCCGCTGCCCGTCTACTCACCCACACCCCGATCCGTGACCATATCACCCCCGTCCTTTACAAACTCCACTGGCTCCCCATCCCCCAGAGAATCCAGTACAAAATCCTCCTCATAACTTACAAAGCACTCCATAACCTGGCCCCATCCTACCTGACCGACCTCCTCCACAGGCACACTCCCACCTGCACCCTCCGCTCTGCTGCTGCCAATCTCCTATCCCCCCACATCCAGACCAAACTCAGATCCTGGGGGGACAGGGCTTTCTCCATCGCTGCTCCCACCCTATGGAACTCACTACCCCAAACTGTCAGAGACTCCTCCTCACTCACCACATTCAAAACATCACTGAAGTCTCACCTGTTCAGTACTGCCTTCAACCACTGAAGGTCACCTCACCTTCTGTCTCCTTTCTCTGTTCGTTTACATATTTACTTATTTATCTATTTATTCATTTCCCTATGTTCTCTAAATCTCTGTAAAGCGTCTTTGAGTATATGAAAAGCGCTATATAAATAAAATGCATTATTATTATTATTCACTGGCAGTCTTATTCACTGTCCGGTTTCAATAAATTTGGTGTCTTACTTACTAATATTTATGTCATTGTTTATACATATGTTTATATATATGTTTATATATGTGTTTATATATATATACTAGATCAAGTGGACCCTTTGGGCCCAAACCTACTCTGCATTGGTGCAGCACCCTCTCCTCCCTCCATTCTCCTCCCGCCTTCCCCCCCTCCCCCACTCCCCCTTCCCTCTCCCCCCTTCCCTCACCCCCCTTCCCTCACCCCCTTCCCTCACCCCCTTCCATTCTCCTCCCGCCTTCCCCCCCTCCCCCACTCCCCCCTTCCCTCTCCCCCCTTCCCTCACCCCCCTTCCCTCACCCCCTTCCCTCACCCCCTTCCCTCCCCCCCTTCCCTCCCCCCCTTCCCTCTCCCCCCTTCCCTCTCCCCCCTTCCCTCTCCCCCCTTCCCTCTCCCCCCTTCCCTCTCCCCCTCTTCCCTCTCCCCCCTTCCCTCTCCCCCCTTCCCTCTCCCCCCTTCCCTCTCCCCCCTTCCCTCTCCCCCCTTCCCTCTCCCCTTCCCTCTCCCCCTTCCCTCTCCCCTTCCCTCTCCCCCTCTTCCCTCTCCCCCCTTCCCTCTCCCCCTCTTCCCTCTCCCCCCTTCCCTCTCCCCCCCTTCCCTCTCCCCCCTTCCCTCTCCCCCCTTCCCTCTCCCCCCTTCCCTCTCCCCCCTTCCCTCTCCCCCCTTCCCTCTCCCCCCTTCCCTCTCCCCCCTTCCCTCTCCCCCCTTCCCTCACCCCCCCTTCCCTCTCCCCCCCTTCCCTCTCCCCCCTTCCCTCCCCCTCCCCACTCAACCCCCCCTTATCCTCCCTCCTCCCCCCTCTCTCCCTAGGAGATAGATTTAAACTTTAAAATGTGAATAACATTATATAACACCGATTTCAATGAAACTTCTTCCATTAGCACCAAAGGGGCGACGGTGGGCCTACAATTGTCGCGCTATCGTGTGCTGTTTTGACTGTAGTTCAGGAACAAACAAACAAACAAATGAGAGTTTTAGTATATGGCTATATACCACAAACAAACATAAGTCCCAGCACTGATCCCTGTGGAACTCCACTGGTCACAGACCTCCAACCAGAATAACATCCTTCCACCACAGCACTCTGATTTTTTTCAGTAAGCCAGTTCTGAATCCATACGACTAAGTCACTGTTAATCCTGTGCATGTTAGTCTCTGGATCTAACTACCATGGGAACTTTATCAAAATTCCTTATCAATTGAAATCCATCATGACAACATCCACTGCCCTACCCTCATCAGTCATCTTCGTCACCTCATCAAAAACTCAAATTAGTAAAACATGACTTGCCATGGACAAAATCATGCTGACTGTCCCTAAGAAGCCCATTCCCTTCCAAATCCTATCCCAAAGAATCGTCTCCAGTAACTTCCCTACCATTGATACAAGACTTGCTTGCCTATAATTTCTGAATAATCTCTATACCCCTTCATAAAAAAAAGAACAACATTGGCACCTCTCCAATCCTCCGGGACCTCTGACCTACGGCTGGAGAAGATATAAAGACCTTCGTCGAGGCCTTTGCAATCTCTTCTCTCGCCTCTCTTAATAATCTGGGATAAATTCCATCAGACCCTAGTGATTTATCCATGTTAATGCTCTTCAAGAGCCCCAACACCTCCTCCTTAATTTCATACTGCCTTTGCATTATTAGTACATCCTTTGACTCCAAGCATAAATTACCTCCTTTATTGGTTCTCTGGTTATCTTCTCTTGGTTACCCTCTTGTTTCTAGTGTAGGGTTAAAATGCCTCAGGATTTTCTTTGCTCTGACTCACGTATTTCATAGCCCCTTTTAGCCCTTCTAATTGCCTGCTTAAGTCTTTCCAGCTTGTTTTATATCCCTGTCCAATTTAATCTTTCTGAACCTTACATCGGCTTCTGGATAGACTCGGTTTGTACTCGCTGGATTTAGAAGATTGAGGGGGGATCTTATAGAAACTTACAAAATTCTTAAGGGGTTGGACAGGCTAGATGCAGGAGGAATGTTCCCGATGTTGGGGAAATCCAGAACAAGGGGTCACAGTTTAAGGATAAGGGGGAAGTCTTTTAGGACCGAGATGAGAAAGTTTTTTTTCACAGAGAGTGGTGAATCTGTGAATTCTCTGCAACAGAAGGTAGTTGAGGCCAGTTCATTGGCTATATTTAAGAGGGAGTTAGATGTGGCCCTTGTGGCTAAAGGGATCAGGGGGTATGGAGAGAAGGCAGGTACAGGATACTGAGTTGGATGATCAGCCATGATCATATTGAATGGCGGTGCAGGCTCGAAGGGCCGAATGGCCTACTCCTGCACCTATTTTCTGTGTTTCTATGTTTCCTTTTTCTTTTTGACCAATTTACAACTTATTTGAAGGTAGACACAAAATGCTGGAGTAACTCAGCGGGTCATGTAGCATCTCGGGAGAGAAGGAATGGGTAACGTTTCGGGTCTCACCCGTAACGTCACCCATTCCTTCCCTCCCGAGATGCTGCCTGACCCGCTGAGTTACACCAGCATTTTGTGTCTACCTTCGATTTTAACCAGCATCTGCAGTTTTTCTCTTACAACTTATTTGGTCAGCCAAGGGTCCCTTACCTTGCCAACCCTCTCCATGGTTGAGTCCCTTACCTTGCCAACCTGGAACATGCTGGTCCTGAACTCTTTGTGTTTTCCACAAAAACAACTGTGTCCAATTTACTCTCCCTAGCTCCTGCCTATAATAATGCTATAATTATTTCACCCCAATTTAGTACCAACACCCCAAGGTCCAGATCTATCCTTATTCATAACTATCGTTGATGGTATGAAGTTATGAGCAGTGTTGCCCAAATGTTCAGTCACCTGGCCAGGCTTGATTACCAATACAAGGGGCAGTATTCCTAGGGTTGCCAAGTTTCTCACTCCCAAATAAGGGACAAAAGGTGACGTCACCGCTCCGCACCCCACACGACCTCACCCAGCGGCCACGTGCGTCCGCTCCACAAATGGCGGCCGCCCGGGCCATGTGGCGGGTTGCTATGCAACCTCCGTTAGGCGGCGCCCGGGCCTCCGGGCCTACAGTGTCCGGGCCTATACTGTCTGGGCCTACAGCGGTCCCCGGGCCTACAGTGGCCGGGGTTACAGTGCCGTCCGGGCCTAATACGGGATAAACCAATTTAGCCCAAAATACAAGATGTCCCGGCTAATACGGGACAGTTGGCAACCCTAGTCCTTCCTCAGGTTGGACTATCCATAAAGTGTTTCAGGAAACTCTCTCGGATATACCTAAAAAATTCCTCGAATTTAAGCCTTTTGCACCCAGCACACAGATCATGGAAAATTACAGCACAGGAACAGGCCCTTTGGCCCACAAAATCTATGCTGAAAATGATTGCAAGATAAACTAGTGTAAGAAAATAACTGCAGATGCTGGTACAAATCGAAGGTATTTATTTCACAAAATGCTGGAGTAACTTAGCAGGTCAGGCAGCATCTCAGGCTGAGGAAGGGTCTCGACCCGAAACGTCACCCATTCCTTCTCTCCTGAGATGCTGCCTGACCTGCTGAGTTACTCCAGCATTTTGCAAGATAAACTAGTTTCATTTTCCTGCACATGATCCATAACACTCCATTCCCTGCATAGTAAGTCACAGTAGATTTTGGGGAACTTAAAGTCGCCCAGGATGACAACCCTGTTGTTATTTGCATAGAATTATAGAGATACAACATGGAAACAGGCCCTTCAACCTACGGCAACCAACATGCCCCATCTACACTTGTCCCATATCCCATAAAACCTATCCTAACCATCATTTGTACCTGTCCAAATGTTTTTTTAAATGTTGTGATAGTACCTGCCTCAACTACCTCCTCTAGCAGCTTGTTGAATATACCTACCACCCTTTATGTAAAAAACGTTCCAGTTAAATTTTTCCCCCCTCGCCTTAAGCCAATGCCCCCTGGTTCTCGCTTCCACTACTCTGGGTAAAGGACTGTGCATTCACCCAATCTATTCCTCTCATGATCTTATACACCTCTATAAAATCATCCATCACCCTCCAGCGCTCTAAGGAATAAAGTCCTAGCCTGCCCACCTCCTCAAGTTCAGGTCCTCAAGTCCTCGCAACATCATCGTAAATCTTCTTTGCACCCTTTCCAGCTAAAGAACATCTTTCCTTTTACAGGGTGATCAAAACTGAACACAATACTCTAAATATGGCCTCACCAATGTCTTGTACAATCTTTCCATAATCTACAGTGCCCTCCATAATGTTTGGGACAAAGACCCATCATTTATTTATTTGCCTCTTTACGCCACATTTTGATTGGTAATAGGCTGAGGAATGACCTTATAGAAATACAGTGCCTTCCATAATGTTTTTGACATAGACCCATCATTTATTTATTTGCCTCTGTACTCCATAATTTGAGATTTGTGATAGACAAATCACATGTGGTTAAAGTGCACATTGTCAGGTTTTAATAAAGGCTATGTATATGTATTTATACATAGTCCCCCCCATTTCAGGGCACCATAATGTTTGGGACACAGCAATGTAATGTAAATGAAAGTAGTCATGTTTAGTATTTTGTGCATATCCTTTGCATGCAATGACTGCTTGAAGTCTGCGATTCATGGACATCACCAGTTGCTGGGTGTCTTCTCTGGTGATGCTCTGCCAGGCCTGTATTGCACCATCTTTAGCTTATGCTTGTTTTGGGGGCTAGTCCCCTTCAGTTTTCTCTTCAACATATAAAAGGCATGCTCAATTGGGTTCAGATCGGGTGATTGACTTGGACACTCAAGAATTGACCATTTTTTAGCTTTGAAAAACTTTGTTGCTTTAGCAGTATGTTTGGGATCATTGTCTTGCTGTAGACTAAACCGTCGGCCAATGAGTTTTGAGGCATTTGTTTGAACTTGAGCAGATAGGATGTGTCTAGACACTTCAGAATTCATTATGCTACTCCCATCAGCAGTTGCATCATCAGTGAAGATAAGTGAGCCAGTACCTTCAGCAGCCATACATGCCCAGGCCATAACACCCCCACCATTGTGTTTCACAGATGAGGTGGTATGCTTTGGATCTTGGGCATTGCTTCTCTCCTCCATACTTTCCTCTTGCCATCACTCTGATATAAGTTCATCATCTTTGTCTCATCTGCGCACAAGACCTTTTTCCAGAACTCTGGTTGCCCTTTTAAGTACTTCTTGGCAAACTGTAACCTGGCCATCCTATTTTTGCGACCAGTGGTTTGCATCTTGCAGTGTAGCCTCTGTATTTCTGTTCATGAAGTCTTCTGTGGACAGTGGTCATTGACAAATCCACACCTGACTCATGAAGAGTGTTTCTGATCTATCGGACAGGTGTTTGTGGATTTTGCTTTATTATAGAGCGAATTCTGTCAGCAGCAGTGGAGGTCTTCCTTAGCCTGCCAGTAGTGTTGTAAATCTGTGGAATTCTCTGCCTCAGAAGGCAGTGGAGGCCAGTTCTCTGAATGCATTCAAGAGAGAGCTAGATAGAGCTCTTAAGGATAGCGGAGTCAGGGGGTATGGGGAGAAGGCAGGAACGGGGTACTGATTGAGAATGATCAGCCATGATCACATTGAATGGCGGTGCTGGCTCGAAGGGCCGAATGGCCTCCTCCTGCACCTATTGTCTATTGTCCCTTTGCGATTAGTGAGCTCACCAGTGCTCTCTTTCTTAATGATGATCCAAACAGTTGATTTTGGTAAGCCTAAGGTTTGGCTGATGTCTCTTAACAATTGTATTCTTGTTTCTCAGTCTCATAATGGCTTCTTTGACTTTCATTGGCACAACTTTGGTCTTCATGTTGATAAACTGCAATAAAAATTTCCAAAGGTGATGGAAAGACTGGAGGAAAGACTAGGTGCTGAGAGCTCTCTTATACCTGCATTAAGGAGGCATTTAAACACACCTGAGAGCAATTACAGATGCCTGTGAAGCCATGTGTCCCAAACATTATGGTGGCCTGAAATGGGGGGAACTATGTATAAACACTGCTGTAATTTCTACAAGGTGAAACCAAAATGTATTAAAATGGCCTTTAATGAAATCTGACAATATGCACTTTAACCACATGTGATTTTTTTCTATTACAAATCTCAAATTGTGGAGTACAGAGGCAAATAAATAAATGATGGGTCTTTGTCCCAACATTATGGAGGGCACTGTATCTACATACCTGTTTATCTATCTCCCACTAGCTATTGAAGGGGCCAATGGTATAAATCCCTTGAGAGTGCTTGCACCTTTTTTTTAAGCTCTCTCCATGTTGCCTGAGCAAATGAACAACCCAGTATGTTCTCTCTAACTGCAGCCGAGTTATCAACTCTTCCACCTCTTTGACCTCCCTCTCTATCATGTCCGAAACATTGAAAACCAAGAACATTGAACTGCCAGTCGTGTCCCTCTTACAACTAACTCTCCACAATGGTCACAACACCATAGTTACAAGCACCGATCCAAGCTCTAAATTCATCAGGTTTAGCCGCAATATGCCTGGAGCTGAAAACAAACACTTCAGCCCATCAGTTTCACCATATTTCCTAAATCTTCTTGCCTGTCCTTGCTTTACGACTTATTGGTTCTAAGCTCCACCTTCCCATCAGTCCTTCCATTTGCTGACCTACTCTGGTCCCCACACCTGCCCCTCTAGTTTAGACCCTCACAAGTAGCACTAGTGAGCCTCCCTGCAAAGATGTAGGAAAATAACTGCAGATGCTGGTACAAATCGAAGGTATCATAAAATGCTGGAGTAACTCAGCAGGTCAGGCAGCATCTCTTCTTTGTCCCGCCCCCCCAGACAAATTCTTTGTCCCGCCCCCCCTGACATCAGTCTGAAGAAGGGTCTCGACCCAAAACGTCACCCATTCCTTCTCTGCAGAGATGCTGCCTGACCTGCTGAGTTACTACAGCATTTTGTGTCTACCTTCGATTAAACCAGCATCTGCAGTTCTTTGCTATACCCCTGGTTCAAAAGTCGGAATCCCTAACAAAATGAAGCTCCATCCACGCCACCCCATCACACATTCCTAGGATCAGACACTGACAGAAACTTCCTCTACACCCTCCCATCACACACTCCCGGGTGAACAAAGAATGGTGCTCCCCCTACACCCTCCCCCCCAATCACACACTCCCGGGGTCAAACACAGTGAAGCTCCCTCTCCACCCTCCCATCACACACCCCTGGGATCACACACAGTGAAGCTCCCTCTCCACCCTCCCATCACACAGAGTAGCTCCCTCTCTTCCATCCCATCACACACTCCATGTGGAGAGGGAGCTGGATTTGGGAGGGCTGTGTAGTTTGTGCGGTGTGGTTGTTCAGGAGGGTTCCTGCCCCAGTGGTAGTGTTGAGAGCTGACTGCAGATTCAGCTTTTGTGGAGATGATGGTGCGTGTTATTGAGGGTTAACAGCAAGACTCCAGGTTACAGTTTAACTAGAATTCCCGCCGTGAAGCGGCAACATGAAAGGTGTGACTGGAATACCATCCATTGGCTGTGTGTGAGGTTACAGGGCTGGCCACAGTAGCTGCTGAGACTCCCGTTAACAGTGTAACCCCTCGCTGGTGTGCCGCTGCTACCCTTCCCCTGGGCCTCTTGCCCAAGCTAGTCACGGCCTGCCTGTGTTCACTGGCTCTCCTGCCTTTATCCAGTTCCCCGTTCCCCTCTGTTGGAGCCGGTCCTAGTGCCTGGCCCAGTGCAGTGGGACTGGAGGTGAGGTGCGACCTGCCGGGCGTGGCATAAACTGACGCAGTTTACAGCCGGACAAACTCCAGTGGCAGGGAGGCAGCGTGACTCACGCGAGGAGCTCCGCGCTGCTTCAGCGGCCCTCTGGGAGTCGACCGACCCGGGAGAGGAGCCCCGCGCTCGCTCACAGGATGGGATGACGGCCATGTTCCACCGTAGTCAAGGTAATGGAGCGCGGCACGGCCATGTCGGGCTCGTACACCGCCCCAGAGCTCGGCACGCTCCATGGGCATAGTGATGCAGTCGGCGTCTCTGGGCTCAGCACCGTCTGCGGGCACTGAGCAATGGAATTGCTGCCCTCTAGCACCCAGTCATACCCTCTCAGTACCTGCGCTGCTTGGCACGGGGCGTGGGGCAGAGACCTGTGAGGGGGTGGGGCTGCATGCCATGGGGGAGTGTTGCAGCCGAGAATTTAAAAGGGGCATTCAGTGTAAGATCCTGCAGCTTTATAGGACTTTGGTTAGGTCACATTTGGAGTATTGTGTGCAGTTCTGGTTTCCCCTTTACGGGGGATGGATGTGGACATTTTGGAGAGGATGCAGAAGAGGTTTATCAGGATGCAGTCTGGATTAGAGGATTTGTTTGTGTTTGGCCGGTCGGGATTGTCTGTCCTTCTTACACAGAAGGTGGTGGGTGCCTGGAATGAATGTGTTGTTGGGATTGGTGGTGGAGGCAGATACGATAGTGGCACTTAAGAGACCTTTGGACAGGCACCTGGATGTGCGGGGAGTGGAAGGATATGGATCAATTCTGGCACAGGCATTGTGGGCTGAAGGGCCTGTTGCTGTGCTGTCCTGTTCTGTGTCCGTCCAGTTGTGTTTTCGTGAGATTGTCATTGTTTCTGATCACTGAGCACAGATCCAGTCTGTGGAATCTCTCCTCCTGCGACATTCACGCCTCTCCTTGCCATGCTCTCCCCTGGCTCTCTGACCCACTAGTTTCCGCATCGCAACGCCTTATTGTGTGTCTGCTGAGCTGGCTGGAAATGGGCATCCTGTGGAAACAGGACGTGTGCTGTTTCTCAGGGTCGCTGTGGTGTATACAGATTGACAGTGTCCGTGCTTAGTAGCCGTTCTGTGCAGCGACCTGATCATGGGGGGCATGTATAAAGTAAACACTCACAGTCTCTTCCCCAGGGCAGAGGATTCTAAAACTAGTGGGCACAGACTAAAGGTGAGAGGGGAGAGATTTAAGAGGGACCTGAGGAGTAATCTTTTCACTCGGGTAATCTGTATCTGGAATGAGCTGCCAGAGGAAGATATATTAGCAGATACAATTATAATTTTCCAAAGACAGGCAGGTTGTACGTGGACACTGTGAGCATGGAGATTGGGGATCCACTACTGTTGGAGACGTTGCCTGGGTGGAGAGCTGTGGTACAGTGATAACCCCAGGGCTACGGATAGGGGTGCCAACTATCTCACTCCCAAATAAGGGAGAAGGTGACGTCACCAACCCGCGCCCCACATGACACCAACCAGCCAGTGGCCACGTGCCCCTGCAACACCAACGGCGGCCGCCCGGGCCGGGAGGCGGGTTGCTAAGCAACCTCTGTTCGACAGTGCCCGGACCTAAAGTGCCCGGGCCTACAGCGCCCGGGCCTACAGCGCCTGGGCCTTTAGCGTCCGGGCCTTCAGTGCCCCCCGGGCCTAATGAGGGACAAGGGCAGTACCTTAATGAGCAAATTAATTAGCCCAAAATACGGGATGTCCCGGCTAATACGGGACAGTTGGCAACACTAGCTATGGGTCAGGCGCTGAGAAGTGAACTAACCTCGCCCACGGTCAGCATCAACACAGTGTGACAGATGTGATGGGGTCCGAGTTTACAACTCATTGGCAGCACAAGTAGATAGAGTGCAAAGAAGGCGTCTGGGGAACTTACTTTCAGAGGTCGGGACATTGAATATAAGAGTCAAGAAGTCATGCGCAGCGGTAGAGTTGCTGCTTTACAGCGAATGCAGCGCCGGAGACTCAGGTTTGATCCTGACTACGGGTGCTGCACTGTAAGGAGTTTGTACGTTCTCCCCGTGACCTGCGTGGGTTTTCTCCGAGATCTTCGGTTTCCTCCCACACTCCAAAGACGTACAGGTATGTAGGTTAATTGGCTGGGTAAATGTAAAAATTGTCCCTAGTGGGTGTAGGATAGTGTTAATGTACGGGGATCGCTGGACGGCACGGACTTGGAGGGCCGAAAAGGCCTGTTTCCGGCTGTATATATATGATATGATATGATATGATATGTTGCAGCATGATAGAACTTTGGTTAGGTCACATTTGGAGCACTGTGTACAGCTCTGATCCTTTCACCATATTGCAGGAAGCTGTGGAGGCTTTGTAGATGGTGCAGAGGAGGTTGACCAAAATGGTGTCTGCATTGGAGGGTATCATCTGTAAGGCAGGTTGCACAAACTTAGATTGTTTTGTCTGGAGTGTCAGAGGTTGTGGGTAGACCTGATTGAAGTTTATAAAAGTAAGCTTGAACAGAGTCCACATAACAGAAGAGGAGGAGCTTGAGATTCTTAAAATACATAAAGGCAAAATCCCTTGAAAGATAAATAGTGACTCACAAATTTGAATGAGTTTTCTGAAAGGGTGACAAAGAAGGCTGGTGAAAGTCGTGGGTGTATGATGTCTACATGGACTTTAGCAAGGCCTTTGAAAATGCACGTGGCACTTCATTAGTCAGGAGCAGAATTAAACGGTGAAGAGTTTTTTTCCAGACCGGAGTCTTATGACAAGTAACACATTGCAGCGAAAGGCATTGGGCCCACTGTTGTTTGTTGTTCATACCTAAGATTTAGATGTGAATGTAAGTGCATGGTTGGTAAGTTTGCGGATAGAGTCATAAAGTGATGCAGTGTGGAAACAGGCCCTCCGGCCCAACTTGCCCACACCGGCCAACATGACCCAGATACACTAGTCCCACCTGCCTGCGCTTGGTCCATATCCCTCCAAACCTGTCCTATCCATGTACGTGTCTAACTGTTTCTTAAACGTTGGGATAGTCCCAGCCTCAACTACCTCCTCTGGCAGCTCGTTCCATACACCCACCACCCTCTGTGGGAAAAAGTTACCCCTCGGATTCCTATTAAGTCTTTTCCCTCTCGCCTTGAACCTATGTCCACTGGTCCCCTCTGGGCAAGAGTCTCTGTGCATCTACCCGATCTATTCCTCTCATGATTTTGTACACCTCTACAAGATCACCCCTCATCCTCCTACGCTCCATGGAATAGAAACTCAGCCTACTCAACCTTTCCCTATAGCTCACACCCTCTAGTCCTGGCAACATCTTCATAAATCTTTTCTGAACCCTTTCAAGCTTGACAATATATTTCCTATAACATGGTGCCCAGAACTGAACACGAATTCTAAATCCGGTCTCACCAACGTCTTATACAACTGCAACATGACCTCCCAACTTTTATACTCAACACAATGACATGAGATTGGCGGTACAGTGAACAATGAAGGTTATCCATGATCACCACACAATCTTCATCAATTGGGCTGAGGATGAGTTTAATGTAGACAAATGCAAAGCATTGCATTTAGATGAAACAAACATTGATTTGCACAATAAATGATAGGGCCCTGGGAAGTGTTATTAAACAGGGAGTCTGAGACGTGCAATACATCTATATACTAAAACTCTTGTTTGTTTGTTTGTTCCTGAACTACAGTCAAAACGGTACACGATAGCATGAAAATTTTAGGCCCACCTTACTCACCGTCATCCCTTTGGTGTGATTGGAAGAAGTTTCATTGAAATCAGTGTTATATTTTAAAAAGTTGTTCACATGTTAAAGTTTAAATCTATCTCCTGGGGAGGGAGGGGTGAGGAGGGAGGGAGGGAGGGGGGAGGGAGGGAGGAGGAAGGATTGGGGGGGTTGAGAGGGATGGAGTCGGGGGAGGGCAAGGGGGGCAGGGGGAGGGGGAGGGGGGTTGGAGGGGGGAGGGATGGGGAGGAGGGAGGAAGGGGGAGGGAGGGTGGAGAGGGGGGAGGATGGGGGGAGGAGGGGGGAGGGGGGAAGGAGAGGGTGCTGCACCAATGCAGAGAGGTTTGGGCCCAACGGGTCCACTTGGTCTAGTAGTTTTATAAAAGTGGCGATACAATACGATAGAACTTTATCTATCTCAGGAGGGAAATTGATCTGCCAACAGTCATTAAACACAAAATACATGAAACATGAAATTAAAGTGACGAGTGGAAAAGATTGGTGATGTCCAAAGATTGGGAGGGGGAGGGGGGGAGTCAGTCTCAGTCTACCCCACGACATAAGGGGGCGGAGTTGTGCAGTTTGATGGCCACAGGGAGGAAGAATCTCCTGCGGCGTTCTGTTCTGCATCTTGGTGGAGCCAGTCTGTTGCTGAAGGTTCTCCTCAGGTTGACCAACGTGAGCTGTATTGTCCAAGATGCTCCGCAGTTTGAGGAGCATCCTCCCCTCTAAGACCACCTCCCATGAATCTAACTCCGCCCCCAGGACGGAGCCAGCCTTCCTGATGAGTTTGTTAATTTGTTGATGTGTTTGTTAAAGACACAGGTAGATGGGTGGCACAGAAGTTGTTTGGCACACTAGCCATCGGTCAGTATTGAGTTCTGGTCACATATGTCCATTTCTGGACACTCTGCCATCGGAAAGATGTCATTAAAGTGGAAAGACTGCAAAAATGATTCATGTGGATGTTGGATAGGATGGGACACTTTTGGCTGAGTGGTGACTGAGAGGTGGCATGGTCATAAAGCTTTTTTTAATCATGAGAGGCATAGATAAGTGAAAAGCATTTTTTTCCCAGGCTCATGGAGTGAAAAACTAGAGGACATGGATTCAAGGTCAGAGAGATTTAACAGGGTCCTGAGGGACAACTTTTTCACACAGAGCTGCCAGAAGAAGTAGTTGATGTTGGTACAACATGTAAAAGAAACTTAAACAGGATAGGAAAGGTTTGGAGGGTATTGAATGGAATGGAATACTTTATTGTCACATGTGACTAGGCACTGTGAGATTCTTTGTGTGTATACCCAAGGAATACAAATAGCGGCAACCTACTGACAATGTTTCAAAGCATGGTGGCTCCTCCTTTGTTCTACCTCCCCCACAGTGGTTCCCCCACGCCAGGTCCTCCATTGTTCTTCCCGTCCCCCCTCAGGGCAGTCAGTCATTTGCAAAAGGCACTGGCTTGGTTATTCAATGGAAGGCATGACCAAGTTGAGGCAAAGGGCTGACATCTGTGCTCCCTAGCTCGAGGGCTCTGTGTCTCTGTGTAAGACATAGATAGGGTAATCACTGATGAGCCAAAACATGATGACCACTGACAGGTGAAGTGAATAACATTGATTATCTTGTTACAATGGCACCTGTCAAGGGGTGGGACATATTAGGCAGCAAGTGAACAGTCAGTTCTTGAAGTTGATCTGTTGGATGCAGGAGAAATGGGCAGGAGTAAAGACTTGAGCAACTTTGACAAGGGCCAAATTGTTATGGCCAGACGACTGGGTCAGAGCATCTCTGAAACGGCAAGGCTTGTGGGATGCTCCTGGTCAGTAGTGGTGAGTACCTTTGGACAGTGGTCCGAGGAGGGACAAACCACAAACGGGTGTTGTGCGCCCAAGGCTCATTGATGCGCGAGGGCAACAAAGACTATCCCGTCTGGTCCGAACCGACAGAAGGTCGACTGTGGCACAGAAAATCACAGAAAATTTTAATAGTGGTCATGGGATGAATGTGTCTCAATACACAGTGCATCGCACCCTGCTGCGTATGGGGCTGCACACGGAGGACCAACAGCATATTAGGCAGGTGGTCATAATGTTTTGGCTCATCAGGTCATAATGTTTTGGCTGATCAGTGTATAGTCAGCCTTCTTTACTGGGCTGGAAATGTCAAATACTAGGTTGTGTAGAGGTATACAGCATGGAAACAGGCTCTTCAGCCAACTCGCCCATGCCGACCATGATCTCCCCCCAAGTCAATCTGATTTCCTGCGTATGACTCTGAAAAGCTTTTCTGTCCAAGTACCTGTCCTAATACTTGTAGACATTGTAATTGTGCACTTCCCAGTTCCACTGACCTGAAGAAGGGTCCCGATCTGAAACATCGGTCGTCCATTTCCCTTCACAGACACTGCGAAACCTGCTAGTTCCGCCAGCAGTTTTTTTGCTCAAAAGCCGTGCATCTGCTATCTCGTGTGTATGCAAATCAGTCGGTGCATTGAGTGGAAGAATCAGGATGCCATGATGCAACTTTATAGGACTTTGATCAGGCTGCATTTGTAGTATTGCATGCAGTTCTGGTCGCTCCATTTTCTAAAGATTAGAAACATAGAAGATAGGTGCAGGAGGAGGCCACTTGGCCCTTCGAGCCAGCAACGCCATTCATTGTGATCATGGCTGATCATCCACAATCAGTAACCCGTGCCTGCCTTCTCCCCATATCCCTTGATTCCCCAAGCCCCCAAGAGCTCTATCTAACTCTCTTTCAAATTCATCCAGTGAATTGGCCTCCACTGCCCTCTGTGGCAGAGAATTCCACAAATGTGGAGGCGTTGGAGAGGATTCAGAAGAGGTTCAGAATGTTGCTTGGATTATAGGGTATTAGTTATAAGGAGAGGTTGGATAAACCTGGATTGTTTTCTCTGGAGCATTGGAAGCTGAGGGAGACCTGATAGAGTATATAAAGTTATGTGGTATAGAAAGAGTAGACAGCCAGATTATTTTACCCAGGGTGGAAATATGAAAGACTAGACGGCATAGCTTTAAGGTGAAAGGGGCAAAGTTTAAAGGAGATGTGAGGGGGAATTCAAAGTTAAGAGAGTCATTAATTGTCATATGGAACTGGGACAATTAAATTCTTTCTTCCAGCAGCATAACAGGTTTGTAAACACAATATTCATAGATATGGGGAATATGGGGAGAAGGCAGGAACCGGGTACTGATTGAGAATGATCAGCCATGCTCACATTGAATGGCGGTGCTGGCTCGAAGGGCTGAATGGCCTACTCCTGCACCTATTGTCTATTGTCTATATATAATAAACAAAAAAAGTCAATACTTTAATAACCATACTAGTGCAAAAAAGGCCAAAGTTCTTAGTGTACCCAGACACAGTCCATCGTTTATAGTTAATGAATGTGTTGTAGTGTTCGAGACTGATGGTTGTTGGGAAGAAGCTGTTCTTGACCTCGAGAGCACGGTTTTCTGCCGCGTAAATCTTCTTCTTGGTGGTGGCAACACGTTGCGAGTGTGGCCAGGTGGTGTGAGTCTTTGATGATGCTGGCTGTCTTTTGAGACAGCATCTCCCAAACTAATGAATCTCTTGCACCTCTTCACGTGGTGGGGAGGTGCAGACAGCGATTCATTTAACTTGGCATCATGGTTGGCATGGACATTGTGGGCCAAAGGGCTTGTTTCTATGCTGTGCTGTTCTGTGTTAAATATCTCTGCTTTTTTTTTTCGCTAATCAGATGTGCAGCACTTTGGTCAACGTGGGTTGTTTTTAAATGTGCTATACAAATAAAATTGACTTGACTTGACTTGACAGGCACTGTCTGCCTCTGCTTACCACTTGGCAGCACTTGGTATTTATCTACCTCTGCTAGCACTTCCTCTTTCAGAGCAGAACCACCTATTTTCCTCAAGGCTTCACTGATCCAGCTGCCTCTACCTGACAAATGCCTCCTTTTTTGGACTACCACATCCTTTCCTTCTCTCCAGAGCTGCTGCCTGTCCCGCTGAGTTGCTCCAGCTTTTTGTGTCAATCTTCAGTTTAAACCAGCATCTGCAGTTCCTTCTTGCACATCAATATCTGTTGTCAGCCAAGATTTCCTCATTCTGCCAGCTTTGCTCTTCCCTTGTTACCAGAGCATGTCGTCTCTGAACTCTCCAAGCTTCACCTTTAAAAGCCTCCCTACTGTTTGATGTCCCTTTACCTGCTCCCAGTATCTCTCAGTTAACCTCTGCAAGTTCCTGTCAAACCTTCAAAATTGGACTTGCCCCAATTTAGGACTTTAACTTGTGAAACAGTCCTAACTTTATCAAATCAATTGAGTTTATTGTCACGTACACAAATAATGAGGTACAGGTACAATGAAAATCTTGCTTGCAGCAGCGCAGGCACATAGACTCACTACACACAGAAACATAAAACATACATACATTTTCCATAAATTGTACGTAAATTTTGCAAGACAGTGAAAAAGAAAAAAATTGCAAAAGGAGCAAGTTGTTACCGCAAAACACAATTAGAAAATAAACTTCATGGCAGTGCAAGAGATGGTGGCCATGTTCCACCATCAAGGTAGGATTTGCTCGGTTCAAGAATCAATAGCTGTAGGGAAGTAGCTGTTCCTGAACCCGGTGGTATGGGACTGCAGGCTTTTGGCTCTTGCAGGCTTCTGTACCTCCTGCCCGATGGTAGCAGTGAGACGGTGGGTATAATGGGGACTCTTGCTGATGGATGGCACTTTCTAGAGGCAACACCATAACTATATTAAAACAAATATAATTATGGTTACTGGTTCCAAACTGTAACTGTACTGATGCTGCAGTTACTTGCTCTGTCTCATTGTACCCTCTCTTGTAGGGCTGTCTGTATAATGTTTAATAGACAATAGGTGCAGGAGTAAGCCATTCGGCCCTTCGAGCCAGCACCACCATTCAATGTGATCATGGCTGATCATTCACAATCAGTACCCCGTTCCTGCCTTCTCCCCATACCCCCTGACTCCGCTTTCTTTAAGAGCTCTATCTAGCTCTCTCTTGAAAGCATCCAGAGAATTGGCCTCCACTGCCTTCTGAGGCAGAGAATTCCACAGATTCACAACTCTCTGTCTGAAAAAGCTTTTCCTCATCTCCGTTCTAAATGGCCTACCCCTTATTCTTAAACTGTGGCCCCTGGTTCTGGACTCCCCCAACATTGGGAACGTGTTTCCTGCCTCTAACGTGTCCAATCCCTTAATAATCTTATATGTTTCAATAAGATCCCCTCTCATCCTTCTAAATTCCAGCGTATACAAGCCTGGTCGATCCCGTCTTTCAACATTCGACAGACCCGCCATTCTGGGAATTAACCTAGTAAGGTTAATTTTAACCTAGTAAGTTTAAGAAAACCATCGAAAACCTTTGCACTATGGGATTACCAGTTAATACTGGTGAAGCTTCAAATTACGTACAACTACGAGCCTATTGTTCTTTAGCTATCTGCAATCTTCGGGCATGCTTGCTTCTCTGCACCCTCCCTGGCCTAATCACGTCCTTGTTATAGCAGGCTGACTAAACCAGCACACGACACTTCAAATGCAATCTCTCCAAGGTCTTGTAAAGTCCAAACACTTGTACTCAGTACCCCAGCCTATGAAGGTAAAATATGCCATGCTCCTTTTTCGTTATATAAATGACTTCTAATGCCCTGCCCTGACCTCCTCAATCCTCTTGCTCATCAATTAGGTTTTCCCACACTCAAAATGCTGGTAGACTCTATCTCTGAGAATCATCCACTACTAACTTTCCTGCCACAAATGTTAGGCTCATTGTCATAGAGTCACACTATATGGAAACAGGCCCTGTGGCTCAACTTGCCAACGCCAATCAAGATGCCCCATCTAACGCTAGTCCCACCTGCCTGGGTTTAGTTTAGTTTTGTATATTGTCATAGGTACAGTGTAAAGCTTGGCTGTTGCCCATATCCTTCTCAATCTTTCTTCTCCATGTACCTTTCCAAATGTCTTCTAAATGTTGTTCTAGTAAATGGTACGACCTCTGGCAGCTCGTTCCATATACCCACCACACTCTGTGTGAAAATGTTGCCCCTCAGGTTCTTATTAAATCTTTCCCCTCTTACCATAAACCTATGTCCTCTGGTTCTTGATTCCTCTACTCTGAGTAAAAAAACCTCTGTGCATGCACCCCATCTATTCCCCTTGTGATCTAGTATATCTCTAAAGATCACCGTTCAGCCCAACCTCTCCCTATAGTTTAGGCCTTTAAGACTTGGCAACATCCTCATGGATCTTCTCTGCACTCTTTACAGCTTAACAACATCATTTCTATCACCGGGTAATCAAAGCTGAATATAATACTCCAAACGCAGCCTCGCCATCGTCTTATATAGACATAAATTGCTGGAGTAACACAGCGGGCAGGCAGCATCTGTGGAGAGTAGGAATGGGTGATGTTTCAGGTCGAGACCCTTTAGACCATCGTCATATACAACAGTAACATAATATCCTGACTGATGAAGACCACTGTACCGAAAGCCTTCTTGACTAGCCTATCTACCTGTGATGCTATTTCCAAGGAACTATATATCTGCACAAGATCTCTCTGCGTTACAACACTCCCCAGTTAGATATCGACTATAGGGACTTCAGCAAGGCATTTGATAGGTACCGCATGGGAGGCTGCACTGGAAGATTAGATTGCACGGGATCCAGGGAGAGATGGCCGACTGGATAAAGAATTGGCTTAATGGAGGGAAGCAGAGGGTGATGGTGAAACAAACTATATATCTGCACTAGATCCCTCTGTGTTACAACACACCCCAGGGCCTTGCAATTTATTGCCCTGGTCTGGTCCTGCCCTGGTTTGACTTCCCAGAATGTAACACATCACACTTATCTGTATTAAACTCCATTCCTCGGCTCACTTCCCAACTGATCACTATCTGCTGTACTTTTTGATGACCTTCTTTGCTATCTACGATGTCACCCACATTCGTGTCACCTGCAAACTTACTAATCATGCCTTCTACATTCTCATCCAAATCATTGATATAAACCACAAGCATCAGTGGCCAAGCACCAATCCCTGAGGCACACCGCTAGTCACGGGCCTCAGGTCCATGTTTCACCATCACCCTCTGCTTCCCTCCATGAAGCCAATTTTCTATCCAGTCGGTTATCTCTTCCTGGATCGTGTGCGATCTCATCTTCCCGTGCAGCCTACCATGCGGTACCTATTAAATGCCTTGCTGAAGTCCATTTAGACAATATCTACACTTTTGGTTACTTCTTCAAAAACTCAATCAGATTCTTGAGACATGACCTTCCACGTAAAAAACAATGCTGTCTATCCTTAATCAGCTTCTGTCTATCCAAATGCATATATTTCTCATCTTTCAGAATTCTTTCCAGTAAATTGCCTACCATCCATGTTAGGCTCATTGCTCTGTGGTTCCAAGGCTTTTCCTTGCAGCCCTTCTTCTTCTTCTTGCGTTTGAGAAGCAGCCCTTTGAAATAGAGGCACAACATTAGCCATTCTCCGGTCTTTTGGCTCCTCGCCCTTGTCTAATGATGATTCATATATCACAATAAAAGCACTTCCAATTTATTTTCTACCTTCCCACAGTGTAAAATGCTGGACTAACTCAGCGGCTTAGGCAGCTTCTCTGGATAGAAGGAATGGGTGACGGTTTGGGACAAGACCCTTCTCTTAACTTCAGTCCAGGGAAGGGGGAGGGATGGAGAGAGAGGGGAAGCAAGGGTTACTTGAAGTTAAGAGAAGTCCAAGCGCAGGCTTGGCGGTTATTTCGCTGCACACCTCCGCTCTGTCTGCCTAAACCTACCTGATGTGTTGGAAGGATCTGCAGATGCTGGTTTAAATCGAAGATAGACACTAAAAACTGGAGTAACTCAGCGGGACAGGCAGCATTTCCGGAGAGAATGAATGGGTGACGTTTTGGGTCGAGACCCTTCTTCAGAGTAGTCAGGGGAAAGGGAAATGAGAGAAAAAGACGATGATTTAGAGAGAGATAAAGAACAATGAATGAAAGATATACAAAAAAGTAACGATGATAAAGGAAACAGGCCATTGTTAACTGTTTGTTGGGTGAAAACGAGAAGCTGGTGTAGCTTGGGTGGGGGAGGGATGGAGAGAGAGGGAATGCCAGGGTTACTTGAAGTTAGAGAAATTAATACTCATTCCACTGGGCTGTAAGCTGCCCAAGTGAAATATGAAATGCTGTTCCTCCAATCTGACAATGGAAGAGACCTAATACAGAAAGGTCAGTGTGGGAATGGGAAGGAGAACTAAAGTGTTTAGCCACCGGGAGATCAGGTAGGTCCAGGCGTACTGACAAAGGTGTTCAACGCTTGGTCTCGCCGATGTAGCAGAGTCCACTTCTTGAACAGCTGATGCAGTAGATGAGGTTGGAGAAGGTACAAGTGAACCTCTGCCTCACCTGAAAGGACTGTTGGGGTCCCTAGACAGAGTCGAGGGAAGAGGTATAGGGACAGGTGTTGCATCTCTTGTGGTTGCAGGGGAAGGTACCTGGGGAGGGGATGAGTTAACCAGGGAGTTGTGGAGGGAATGGTCTCTGCGGAAGGCAGAAAGGGGTGGAGATGGGAAATTGTGGCTAGTGGTGGGATCCCGTTGGAGGTGGCGAAAATGTTGGAGGATTATGTGTTGTATGCGACGGCTGATGGGGTGAAAGTAAGGACCAGTGCAACTCTGTCTCTGTTGCGACGAGGGGGAGCAAGGGCGGAGCTGCGGGGTACCGAGGGGACACGAGTGAGGGCCTCATCTATGATGTGAGAGGGGAACCCCCATTCCCTAAAGAATGAGGACATCTCGGATATCCTGGTATGGAACACCTCATCTTGGGCAAAGAGGAGGAATTAGGAGTAGGGGATAGAGTCTTTGCAGGAAGTAGGGTAGGAAGAAGTGAGTCTATCTCCTGTGATGGAGACCGTGAGATCAAGAAAGGGGAGGGAGGTGTCGGAGATGGTCCAGGTGAAACCTACTTGATCTCCCAGTTACTAAATACTTGAACTCCCCCTCCCATTCCCACACTGACCTTTCTGTCCTGGGCCTCCTCGATTCCCAGAGTGAGGCCCAGCGCAAATTGGAGGAACAGCACTTCATATTTAGCTGGGGCAGCTTAAACCCCAGCGGTATGAACATTGACTTCTCGAACTTCAAGTAACCCTTGCATTTCCTCCCTCCCCATTCCTCCCCTTCCCAGTTTTCCGACTAGTCTGACTGTCCTTGTTTACATTTTATCTCTGTTTGCTTTGTTGTTACCTTCTCCTAGCTAACAATGATCTATTCTACATGTTCCTTGATCGCCATCCCCTTTGTCTCCTTATCACACCTTACACTTTCTTATCTCTATATCTCCCACTCCCTTGACATCAGTCAGAGAAGGGTCTCGACCCGAAATGTCACCTATTCCTTCTTTCCAGAGATGTTGCCTGTCCCCCTGAGTTCTGGCGTTCTGTGCCAGTTCAAGTGTTTATCCACTTTGGTGGCAAGAACAGGAAAGCAGACTATTATCTGAATGGTGGTCGATTAGGAGAAGGGGAGATGGAACGAGACCTGGGTGTCGTGGTACACCAGTCATTGAAAGTAGGCATGCAGGTGCAGCAGGCAGTGAAGAAAGCGAATGGTATGTTGGCATTCATACGAGGGGATTCGAGTATAGGAGCAGGGAGGTTCTGCTGCAGTTGTACAGGGCATTGGTGAGACCACACCTGGAGTATTGCATACAGTTTTGGTCTCCTAATCTGAGGAAAGACATTCTTGCCATAGAGGGAGTACAGAGAAGGTTCACCAGATTGATTCCTGGGATGGAAGGACTTTCATATGAAGAAAGACTGGATAGACTCGGCTTGTACTCGCTGGAATTTAGAAGATTGAGGGGGGATCTTATAGAAACTTACAAAATTCTTAAGGGGTTGGACAGGCTAGATGCAGGAAGATTGTTCCCGATGTTGGGGAAGTCCAGAACAAGGGGTCACAGTTTAAGGATAAGGGGGAAGTCTTTTAGGACCGAGATGAGAAAGTTTTTTTTCACACAGAGTGGTGAATCTGTGGAATTCTCTGCCACAGAAGGTAGTTGAGGCCAGTTCAATGGCTATATTTAAGAGGGAGTTAGATGTGGCCTTTGTGGCTAAAGGGATCAGGGGGTATGGAGAGAAGGCAGGTACGGGATACTGAGTTGGATGATCAGCCATGATCATATTGAATGGCGGTGCAGGCTCGAAGGGCCGAATGGCCTACTCCTGCACCTATTTTCTATGTTTCTATGTGCCTATCTTCGGTTTAAACCAGTATCTGCAGTTCCTTCTTGCACATCAATATCTGTTGTCAGCCAAGATTTCCTCATTCTGCCACTTTGCTCTTCCCTTGTTTCCAGAGCATGTCGTCTCTGAACTCTCCAAGCTTCACCTTTAAAAGCCTCCCTACTGTTTGATGTCCCTTTACCAGCTCCCAGTATCTCTCAGTTAACCTCTGCAAGTTCCTGTCAAACCTTCAAAATTGGACTTGCCCCAATTTAGGACTTTAACTTGTGAAACAGTCCTAACTTTATCAAATCAATTGAGTTTATTGTCATGTACACAAATAATGAGGTACAGGTACAATGAAAATCTTGCTTGCAGCAGCACAGGCACATAGACTCACTACACACAGAAACATAAAACATACACGTGTGTTCCCAGGTACATCCGATCAGGCCCAGGAGATTTAACGACCTTCATATGTCTCAGGATGTCAAGCACTTCATCGACCGTATTACTGACTGTCTTCAAGACGTTCTCCATTAACGGTCCGAAGTTCCACAGTCTTCAAGTCTTTCTCCATGGTAAAGCAGAGGAGAAATACTAATTGTGGACCTTTTCCATCTCCTGCGGCTCTACAAAGAGATAGACACAAAATGCTGGAGTAACTCAGTCTGAAGAGGGTCTGAAGAAGGGTCTTGACCCAAAATGTCACCCACTCCGTCTATCCAGAGATGCTGCCTGTCCCCTTGAGTTACTCCAGCTTCTTGTGCCCATCTTTAGTTCCCTGGCTTGTGCTTACAGCCTTTCTTAAATAACATCACAACATTAGTCACCCTCCTGCTTATGGCAGCGTTACTGCAGCATTTTGTGTCTATCTTTGGTGTAAACCAGCATCTGCAGTTCCTTCCTCCATCACAGAGATGACCGCTTTGGATTCTGAGGTGCTCTATTCTCTCTCTAGTTATCATCTTCCCCTTAATGTTCATAAAATCGTAGTATTTTCCTTAATATTATCTGCCTACCCAACTTTAGTATTTCTTTTGATCTCCTACACTCCAACACTCCTACACTCTGTAACCCTCTCTCCTCTGACGCTCAGTCTGAAAAAGAGTCTCGACCAAAAAAGTCACCCATTCCGTCTATCCAGAGATGCTGCCTGTCCTAAGTTACTCCAGCATTTTGTGCCCATCTTTAGTTCCCTGGCTTGTGCTGACAGCCTTTCTTAAATAACATCACAACATTAGCCACCCTCCTGCTTATGGCATGTCACATGTGGCTAACAATTTTGCTATAGATTTATTATTGTGATGTGCATTGACATACAATGGAAAACCTTGTTTTGTGTGTTATGCAGTCAAATCAGACCATACATGCGTATTTCAGAGAGTGTGAAAGGGAAAATAAACAGAATGCAGAACATAGTTCCACAGCTACAGAGAGAGAACAAAAAACGGCCACAATGTAGAAGATTATGAATTCACCCTTGGAATATGAGAGGTCAATTCAAGAATGGATGATGATATAACTATCTCTGCCTGGCCCCAGCAACTCCCTCCCGAGGTTCCCACAATGTCCTGGGAAACACTTGGTCAGTCCCTGAGGATTTATCCACTTTTATGCACGTCAAGACTGCCAATACCTCCTCTTTCGTAATGTTGATGTGTTGCAGAACATCACGGTTCTCTTCCTAGTACTCACTAGCTTCCATCACCTCCATGGTAGAGAGCTTGACTTTAAGATGAGGGGGGGAGAGGAGGCATTCCAGGCAAGACCTTTACACACAGAGTGGCGGGTGTCTGGAACGCGCTGCCATGGGTGGCGATGAAAACAGCTGTGATAGCAATGTTTAAGAGGCATTTAGGCAAACATTGGAACAATTTAACAAAGAAGATAGGTGCAGGAGGAGGCCATTTGGCCCTTCGAGCCCAGCACCGCCATTTATTGTGATCATGGCTGATCATCCACAATCAGTAACCCATGCCTGCTTTCTCCCCATATCCTTTGATTCCACTCGTCCCTAGAGCTATCAAACTCTCTTAAATTCATCCAGTGTATTGGCCTCCACTGTCTTCTGTGGCAGGGAATTCCACAAATTCACAACTCTCTAGCATTGAGAAATATAGACCATGTGCAGGAAGAGGAAATTAGTTTAACTTGGCATCGTGTTTGACATGGACATGAAGGGCCAAAGGGCCTGTTCCTGTGCTGTACGGTTCTGAAGTGGTATTCGTTAATTATTGTCACATGGACTAAGATACGGTGAAAAACTATTGTGTGCTATCCAGGGAAAACATCCATTGAAACATAGAAAGTAGGTGCAGGAGTAGGCCATTCGGCCCTTCCAGCCTGCACCGCCATTCAATATGATCATGGCTGATCATCCAACTCAGTATCCTGTACCTGCCTTCTCTCCATACCCCCTGATCCCTTTAGCCACAAGGGCCACATCTAACTCCCTCTTAAATATAGCCAATGAACTGGCCTCAACTACCTTCTGTGGCAGAGAATTCCACAGATTCACCACCTGTGTGAAAAAAAACGTTCTCATCTCGGTCCTAAAAGACTTCCTTCCCCCTTATCCTTAAACTGTGACCCCTTGTTCTGGACTTCCCCAGCATCGGGAACAATCTTCCTGCATCTAGCCTGTCCAACTCCTTAAGAATTTTGTAAGTTTCTATAAGATCCCCCCTCAATCTTCTAAATTCCAGCGAGTACAAGCCGAGTCTATCCAGTCTTTCTTCATATGAAAGTCCTGCCATCCCAGGAATCAATCTGGTGAACCGTCTCTGTACTCCCTCTATGGGAAGAATGTCTTTCCTCAGATTAGGAGACCAAAACTGTACGCAATACTCCAGGTGTGGTCTCACCAATGCCCTGTACAACTGCAGTAGAACCTCTCTGCTCCTATACTCAAATCCTTTTGCTATGAATGCTAACATACCATTCGCTTTCTTCACTGCACCTGCATGCCTACTTTCAATGACTGGTGTACCACGACACCCAGGCCTCGTTACATCTCCCCTTTTCCTAATCGGCCACCATTCAGATAATAGTCTGCTTTCTTGTTCTTGCCACCAAAGTGGATAACATCACATTTATCCACATTATAGTGCATCTGCATCCATATATGATTACAATCATATAACATAGAAGAGTACAGCACAGGAACAGGCCCTTGAGCCCACAATGTCTGTGCCAAACACAACGCCATGTTAAACTAATCTCCTCTGCCTGCACGTGATCCATATCCCACCATCTACTGCATATCCATGTGCCTATTGAAAAGCCTCTTAACACGACTAATGGATCTGCCTCCACCACCATGCCTGGCAGCACATTCCAGGGACCGACCACTGTAAAAAAAAAACTTGCACTGAACATCTATATACTAAAACTCTCGTTTGTTTGTTCCCGAACTACGGCCAAAACGGTACACGTTAGCACGACAATTTTAGCCCCACCTTACTCACTGCTGCTAATGGAAGAAGTTATTCACATTTTGAAGTTTAAATCTATGTCCTAGGGAGGGGGGAGGGAAGGAGGGGGGAAGGAGGGTGGATAGGGGGGGGGGGGTTTGAGGGGGATGGAGTGGGGAGGGAGGGGAAGAGGGGAGGGGCGGGGGGAAGGGAGGGGGAGGGAAGGGCGGAGGGGCAGGGGAGGGGGGGAGGAGGGGTGGGGAGTAGGGTGGATGGGGGGGTTGAGGGGGATGGAGTGGGGAGGGAGGGGAAGAGGGGAGGGAGGGGGAGGGAAGGGGGAGGGGGAGGGAAGGGTAGAGGGGAGGGGGCAGGGGGGAGGAGAGAGTGCTGCACCAATGCAGGTGAGGTTTGGGGCCAACGGGTCCACTTGGTGTAGTCTCCTTTAAATGCTGCTCCCACCACTCTCTGTGTAAAAAAACCTGCCCTGCACATCTTCATTAAACTTTGACCCTCTCACCTCTTGGCTTTGACATTTGCTGCCCGGGGAAAAGGTTCTGACTCTCTATTCTATCAATGCCTCTCATAATTTTATATATTTCTATCAGGTCTCCCCTCAACCTCCACCATTCCTGGGGAAAATAATCCAAGTTTGTCCAACCTCTCCTTGTAGCTAGGACAAGCTGTACTTTGATCCCCAGAATGTGTTAGGTTGGCTGTAGTATCACCGATTGTTGTGTAAACTAAAGCTAATATTGTAAGTGGCAACATGTTGACGTGAATACAACGGGCAATGGAGAGGTTGCAAAAATGGTTGGCTTGGTTGACAAGATGTCATGACTGAAGTCTCACAAGGAGCAATGTGAAGGTCTCAACTGCTTAATGTTTATATCAATAGATGAAGGAACACACTGTTTACGGGTAGTCAAGGGTTTTATTGTCATACTAGACCAAGTGGACCTGTTGGGCCCAAACCTCTCCTGCACTGGTGCAGCACCCTCTCCTCCCCACCCCTCCCCTCTCCCCCTCCCCCCCTCCCCTCTCCCCCCCCTTCCCGCCCCTACCCCTCCCCTCTCCCCTCCCCCTTCCTCCTCCTTCTTCCTCCTTCCCCCTCTCCCTCCCCCCTCCCTCCCTCCCCTCTCCCTCTTCCCCTCTTCCTTCCCCTCCCCCCTCCCTACGTAACTCATCAGGACAGGCAGCATCTCTGGAGAAAAGGAATGGGTGACGTTTCGGGTTGAGAAGAAGGGTCTCGACCCGAAACGTCACCCATTCCTTCTCTCCTGTAAACATCCTACTCTGTAAAACCCATAATAAACAACAACAAAAAAAATCAGTATATATAAAAAACACAGACAAATAAACAGACAATAATAATGCAAAGTCAAAAATAATGCCCCCAAGTCTATATACAGTAGTTCAAAGAGTCTGATGGTTATAGGGAAGAAACTGCTCCTAAACCTGGACGTTTCAGTTTTCAGGCTCCTGTACATTCTTCCCAATGGCAGGGGTGAAATGAGAGTGTGGTCAAGGTGGTGTGGGTCTCTGATGATGCTGACTGCCCTTTTGAGGCAGTGACTCTCGTAGATCCCTGTGATGGCGGGGAGGTCAGTACCCGTGATGGACTCGGCAGTGTGCACCACTTTTTGCAATCATCTTTACTCCTGGGCATTCGAGTTACCTAACCAGTATTGTCTCTAATGTACACCTGTAGAAGTTTCAAGAGAGTATTCATTGACATACAACGCAGCACGATACAATACAAAACAATACAGCATGGAGGCAGGCCCTTCGACCCACAAAGTCTGTGCTAAACACGATGTCAACATTTACTCTCACTTATCTGCACATGATCCATATCCCTTCATTCCCTACATATCCATGTGCACATCCAAAAGTCCAAATATACCCATCCAACACCACTATCGTAACTGCCACCACCACCACCTCCAGCAGCATGTTCCTGGCACTAACCACCATCTATGCACAAAACTTGTCCTGAACATCTCCTTTGCCCCTAGATTTTAAAACAATGTGAATATTGGAATTGCCAAAGCATAGATTCTATGGAGCCGATGATTATCATTGATGGTGGGGGGAGTGAAGGACGCCTGTAGTTGTGCTAACTGCGCTGAAACTCACACCTTTAAACTTGCCCTGAGTTTAAAACATCACAGTTACTCTGATTCTGCCCTTGCCTCTGCATTCCTGTCCACTGAAAGTGATCTCTCATCTTTTCCTTATTGGATCATAAAATCCATCTGAGCTAGTCCCATTTGTCTGCATTTAGCCACCCGTTTCTATCAATGTTCCTGTCCAAATGTGTTTTAAACAATGTACTGGCGATGGTGAAGGCAGGTACAATTACATTGTTCCATGTACCGACTCCCCTTCCCTGGGGAAAATACTGCGATCTTTCACGTTGTCTAGGCCCTTGTGATTTTATATAAGGTCTTCTACGCTCCAGGGAAAACGATCCCAGCTTATCCAGTCTCGTACCAAAGATAGACACTAATTGCCAGAGTAACTCAGCAGCTCAGGCAACATCCCTAAAGAAAACAGATAGGTGATGTTTAGAGTGGGGAGCCTTCTGCATACTTCAGTCTGAAGAACGGTTCTGACCCGAAACTTCGCCTATCCATGTTTTCCAGGGATGCTGCTTGACCTGCTGAGTTACTCCGGCATTTTGTGTCTATCTTTGGTGTAAACAGCATCTGCAGTTTCTTGTTATGAAGTCTGATGAAGGGTCTTGGCCAGATACATCACCCATTCCCTCTCTCCAGAGATGCTGTCCCACTGAGTTACTCCAGCATTTTGTGTCTATCTGCTTGTTATTACTATCCAGTCATTTCTTGTAACTCAAGCCCTCCAGTGTGGGTAACATCCTGGTGAACTTTTTCTGCACCCTTCCAGTTTAAAAATATGATCTAAGGATAAGTAGGACGAGGTATCTGAGACAAGCGGCAGCTCTCAGACACCAGGGTGGCACGGTGGTGCAGCGGTAGAGTTGCTGCCTTACAGCGAATGCAGCGCTGAAGACCCGGGTTCCATCCCGACTACAGGTGCTGTCTGTACAGGGTTTGTATGTTCTCCCCGTGACCTGCGTGGGTTTTCTCCGAGATCTTCGATTTCCTACCACACTCCAAAGACGTGCAGGTTTGTAGGTTAATTGGCTTGGTAAGTGTAGAAATTGTCTCTAGTGAGTATAGGATAGTGTTAATGTGCAGGGATCGCTGGTCGGCGCGGACCCGGTAGACCGAAAGGGCCTGTTTCCACGCTGTATCTCTAAACTAAACTAAACTAAACCACCTCCTACTTATCCATGGACCAGGATCCCACAGATGAGCACCAGGCCATAATCTCATAGACCATTTCTGATTTTTTCACTTCTGGCTGTCTGCACTCCACAGCCTCCATCCACCCTTATTGCTCCCCAGCCCCGCACAGCCCGGTTTTATCTTCTCCCCAAAATCCATAAACAGAACTGCCCTGGCAGACGCATTGTTTCAGCTTGCTCCTGCCCCACTGAATTAATTTCGACATACTCCATCCTATCTCCCCTGGTCCAATCCCTCCCTACCTATGTCCAAGACAACTTCACACCTCACACGCCCTTCGTCTCTTCAATAACTTCTGTTTTCTAGGCCCCCGTTCCTTATGGACCATTTACCATGTCGCTCTGCACCTCCATCCCCCACCAGGAAGGCCTTAAAGCCGTCCGTTTCTTCCTTGACCGCTGAACCATCCAATTTCCCTCTACCAGCACTCTCCTCCGCCAAGCAGAGCTGGTTCTCACCCTTAACAACTTCTCCTTCGATTCCTCCCACTTCCTCAAAATCCAAGGCGTAGCTATGAACACCTGCGTGGGCCCCAGCTATACCTGCCTCTTTGTAGGGTACGTTGAACAATCCCTGTTCCAGACATACACTGGCCCTATCCCCTAACTCTATCTCTGTTACATTGATGACTGCATTGGTGCTACCTCCTGCATCCATGCTGGGGTTCATTTTCTTCACGACTAATTTTCATCCTGTGCTCAAATTTACTTGGACCATCTCCGACATCTCCCTACCGTTTCTTGATCTCACCGTCTCCATCACAGGAGATAGACTATTGACAGACATTTATTATAAAACTACTGACTCTCACAGCTATCTAGACTACACTTCTCCCCACCATGCTTTCTGTAAAGACTCTATCCCCTACTCCCAATTCCTCCGTCTACGCCGCATCGGCGCCAAAGATGAAGTGTTCCATACTAGAACATCCGAGATGTCCTCATTCTTTAGGGAACGGGGGTTTCCCTCTTCCATCATAGATGAGGCTCTCACTCGGGTCTCCTCGCAGTTCCACCCTTGCTCCCCCTCCTCCTAGTCGCAATAGGGACAGAGTCCCCTTGTCCTCACCTTTCACCCCATTAGCCGTCGCATAGAGCACATAATCCTCTGACATTTTTGCCACCTCCAACGGGATCCCACTACTAGCCACATCTTCCCATCTCCACCCCTTTCTGCTTTCCGTAGAGACCGTTCCCTCTGCAACTCCCTGGTGAACTCGTCCCTTCCCACTCAAAGCACTCCCTCCCCAGGCACCTTCCCCAGCAACCGCAGGAGATGCAACACATGTCCCTTTACCTCTCCCCTCAACTCCATCCAAGGACCCCAGCAGTTTTTTCAGGTGAGGCAGAGGTTCACGTGCACCTCCTCCAACCTCATCTACTGTATCCGCTGTTCCAGGTGTGGACACCTATATATCGGCAAGATGACAGAGGGAGGGGTTGCATGGAAATTAGGACACTTATTACCATTACATGCAAAACTTCAGCAAAGTTTGAAACCAGAAAAAACATTCACACGACACCTCTTCCTCTCTCACTCTGCCCCCACCCTTGTTCTCCCCTCTCTTCCACTCTTTGCTCTCAGTCCCCCCGGCACTCTTCTCCTCCATCTGCATGCTGTCGGTTCTGTGTGGAGTTGTGGTAGGAACGATGTTGCCACACCATTGTGTGCAGTTTTACCCTGTCCAGGCTTCAAAGCAGTTTTGCATGCTAATGTATTATCTGTTCAAATTTCCCTGTGACTCATTGATGTGTAAATGCAAAGGTTGTGATGTGAAATTGGTGCAGAAGATGATGTGGGATCAATCTCTCTGATTGATTAGCTGCACAGCTGCAGCTCAGTTATTGGCACAGCCCAGTAGTTGAACCCACGGATAGAATGAGACATGGACCTTGCTGCTTTCACGGTAACTTCACTCCTCACAAACTCCTCCATCCGTGGCCATGCCTGTGGGGTTGTTGAATCATGAAAGGTACAGCACAGGACCTTACAGCCGACCTCATCCATGCTTATTTACTCTAATCCCACTTTCCCCACATTAGGCCCATGTTCCTCTCAAACTTTCCTATCCATGCACCTGTCCAAATGTCTTTTAAATGTTGTTATAGTTCCTGCCTCAACTACCTCCTCTGGCAGCTTGATCCACACACTCACGACTCTGTGAAATTGTCCCTCAGGTTCTGATAAAATCTACCCCCTCTCACCTTAAACCCATGTCCCAGCCAGCCCAACCTCTCCTTTTTACTCACTCCCTTGTGTCCAGTAACATCTTTGCAAGTATTTTCTGCATTTGTATTAAAAGAAACACTAGCAAATATGCAGATGACACAAAGCTGGGTGGCAGTGTGAACTGCAAAGAGGATGCTGGGAGGTTGCAGGGTGACTTGGACAGGTTGAGTGAGTGGGCACATGTGTGGCAGATGCAGTATAATGTGGATAAATGTGAGGTTATCCACTTTGGCGGCAAGAACAAGAAGGCAGATTATTATCTCAATGGTGTCAGATGAGGAAAAAGGGAAGTGCAACAAGACCTGGGTGTCCTTGTACATCAGTCACTGAAAGTAAACATGCAGATACAGCAGGCAGTGAAGAAACCTAATAGCATGTTGGCCTTCATAACGAGAGGATTTGAGTATAGGAGTAAAGAGGTCCTTCTGCAGTTGTACAGGGCCCTGGTGAGACCGCACCTGGAGTATTGTGTGCAGTTTTGGTCTCCTCATTTGAGGAAGGAATCCTTGCTATTGATGTTGGGGATTAACCTTGCTATATTCACAAGGTTAATCCCTGGGATGGCAGGACTGTCATATGAGGAAAGATTGGAAAGACTGGGTTTGTATTCACTGGAATTTAGAAGGATGAGAGGGAATCTTATAGAAACGTATAAAATTCTAAAAGGACAGGACAAGCTAGACACCCCCTTTGTCTCGTTTTTCACACCATACACTTCCTTATCTCTGTATCTCCCTCTCCCCTGACTCACTCTGAAGGGTCTCGACCCGAAACATCACCCATTCTGGCTATCCAGAGATGCTGCCTGCCTTGCTGAGTTACTCCAGCTTTTTGTGTCTATCTTCGAGGAGTCATAGAGCTGTACAGCCCAGAAACAGGCTTCCTAGACCCATCTTGTTCATGCCAACCTAGTTGCCAGCATTTGGCCCATATATCTGTCGAAATGTCTTTTAAAAGCCGTAATTGTATCCTCTTCTACAGCTTCCTCTCAAACTTATCCCAGGTACAGATTACCCTCTGAGTGAAAAAGTTGCCCCTGAGTTCCCTCTCAAAGAATAAGGGGTAGGCCATTTAGAACTGAGATGAGGAAAAACTTTTTCAGTCAGAGAGTTGTGAATCTGTGGAATTCTCTGCCTCAGAAGGCAGTGAAGGCCAATTCTCTGAATGCATTCAAGAGAGAGCTAGATAGAGCTCTTAAGGATAGCGGAGTCAGGGGGTATGGGGAGAGGGCAGGAACGGGGTACTGATTGAGAATGATCAGCCATGATCACATTGAATGGCGGTGCTGGCTCGAAGGGCCGAATGGCCTCCTCCTGCACCTATTGTCTATTGTCTATAAATCTCACCCTTTCACCTTAAACCTGTGCCCTCTAGTTTTAGAATCCTCTGCCCAGGGAAACAGACTGCGTGTTCACTTTATCCATGCCCTCATGATCTTGTACACCTCAATAAAGACACCCCTCAGCCTCCTATGCTCCAAAGGAAACAGTCACAGCCTATCCAACCTCTCCCTGTAACTCAATTCCGCAGGTCCAGGCAACATCCTGGTGAATCTCTTCGGCTTGAACAACTATGATGTCCCAACTGTTGTTCTCAATTCCCTTCCTAATGAAGGCAAGCATGCAAAACACCCTCTTCGCCACCATGTCCAAGACTTTTAGGGAACTACTAGACCAAGTGGACCCGTTTGGGCCCAAACATCTCCTGCATTGATGCAGCACCCTCTCCTCCCCCCTCCCCTCCCCCTCCAACCCTCTCCTCTCTCTCCCCTCCCCTCCCTCCCCCCTCCTACCCTCTTCCCTCCCCTCCCCTCTCCCTCCCTTCTCTCTCCCTTCCCCCTCCCTCCCTCCTCCCCTCCCTCTCCACTCTTCCCCTACCCCCTTCCCCTCCTCCCACTCCATCCCCTTCAACCCCCCTTATCCTCCCTCCTCCCCCTCCCTCCTCCCCTCCCTCCACCCCTCCTTCCCTCTCTCCCCCCTCCCTCCCTAGGAGATAGGTTTAAACTTTAAAATGTGAATAACTTAAAAAATATAACACCGATTTCAATGAAACTTCTTCCATTAGCACCAAAGGGATGACAGTGAGTAATGTTGGGCCTAAAATTGTCGCTTTAACGTGTACCGTTTTGGCCGTAGTTCAGGAACAAACAAACAAACAAGAGTTTTAGTATATAGATGCACCTGTACTACCAGATCTCTCTGATCTCACACTCTCCAGGGCTGTACCATTTACTATGTATCGTCTGCTCTGTAACATCTCGCACTCATCAGAGTTAAATTCTATTTGCCATTTCTTGGAACGCCCTCACAACTGATCTAGATGAGGGGTGATGTACCTCAGACAGAGGATGGTGGGTGTATGGAACGAGCTGCCAGTGGAGGTAGTTGAGGCAGGGACTATGAGACTGTCATATGAGGAAAGATTGGAAAGACTGGGCATGTATTTACTGGAATTTAGAAAGATGAGAACGGATCTTATAGAAACATATAAAATTATAAAAGGACTGGACAAGGTAGATGCAGGAAAAATGTTCCCAATGTTGGGGGAGTCCAGAACCTGGGGCCACAGTCTAAGAATAAAGGGGAAACCATTTAAAACTGAGATGAGAAAAAACTTTTTCACCCAGAGAGTTGTGAATTTGTGGAATTCTCTGCCACAGAAGGCAGTGGAAGCCAATTCACTGGATGAATTTAAAAGAGAGTTAGATAGAGCTCTAGGGGCTAGTGGACTCAAGGGGTATGGGGTTAAGGCAGGCACAGGTTACTGATTGTGGATGATCAGCCATGATCACAATGAATGGCGGTGTTGGCTCGAAGGGCCAAATGGCCTTCCCTTGCACCTATTTTCTATGTTTCTATGTTTCTATAGTCACATTTAAAAGACATTTGTATAGATACATGGATAGGAAAGATTCCGAGGGATATGGACCAAATGTAGGTAAGTGGCACTGGCACCAGTTGCACTGATGGCCAGTTTCCGTGCTGTACGACTCTATGACTCACTCGCTCATGCTGTGACTGTTCTGATGGTTCCAGGTTTCTGGTAACATTGATGGAAGGAAGCAGTTGGCAGCTAGCTGCCTGGCCAACGGGACTGAGTTATAAATACTGTGTGTGGGGATCTGGCGCTGGGATCGAGTTCCGTTCCCAGCCAGCTCCTGTCCCAATGAGAGTCTGGAAATACTTCCATGTGGAATTATGCCTGTTGCCATGGAGCCTGGAGTCAGAGACCGCAGCTCGAGGGATCCAATAACACTGTGATTGTTGCTGCCCCAGAATCCAGTGGATGTGAATTTGAATCCCACCCTGGCGGCTGGATATATATAGTCATAGTCATATAGAACAGTATGACGTGGCCAACTTTGGCCCAACTCCTCATTGCTGACCAAGATGCCCCAGCTGAGCTAGTCCCATCTGCCTGCCATTGACCCATATCCCTTCCAACCTAACCTCTCCATGTATCTGTCCAGCCTGACAACTGAATAATTACTCAAGGTAGACACAAATGCTGGAGTAACAGCAGCTCAGGCAGCATTTCTGGAGAGAAGGAATGGGTGACGTTTAGGGTCAAGACCCTTCTTCAGTCTGAAGAAGGGTCTCAACCCGAAACGTCACCCATTCCTTCTCTCCAGAGATACTGCCTAACCTGCTGAGTTACTCCAGCATTTTCTGTCTACCTTTGTTTTAAACCAGCATCTGCAGTTTTTCTTCCTAGAATAATTACTCCTCCTGCTGGTGTGCATAAAGTCCAGACACCTTTCTCCATCCATGGCTGACGTCTAAGGTGGGGGCTTCAATCAGGGCCAGTGGTCCTATTCCACGCTGATAGGGAGAAGTTGGCTCACCTCTTCCTTCCTCCCTCCACCTCCTCTGCTTCGACCCTTCTCGTCCATGCCAACCATGTTGCCGATCTACATGAATCCCATTTGTCTTTGTTTTGCTCAAATTCCTCGACACCTTTCCTACCAAAGTACCTGTCCAACTTTGTAATTGCATCTGACTCCTCGACCTCCTCTAGCAGCCCCCCTCCCTCTGCTTCTCTCTGCTTTCCTCTTCTTTAACCTTTCTCTCCAACCCTCCATCTCCCCACTCCCACTACCTCTCCACCTCATTGACCCTCTATCCCCCTCCTTGCCTCGCTCTCCCCTAAATCTCTCCCCTCCCCTCACACTCCCCCCTCCCTCTTCCTCTTCCTTTTCTTTCCTTTCCTCTCCCCTTTCCTCTCCCCTTGGGATGTAATGCTGAGGCTCTATAAGGCACTGGTCAAACCGCATTTGGAGTATTGTGAGCAGTTTTGGGCCCCATATCTGAGGAAGGATATGCTGGTGTTGGAGATATTCCAGAGGAGGTTTATGAGAGTGATCCTAGGAATGATTCTGATTCACTGGGCCTGTACTCGCTGGAGTTTAGAAGGATGAGGGGGGGACCTCATTGAAACTTGCTGAATAGTGAAAGGCCCGGATAGAGTGGATGTGGAGAGGATGCTTCCACTAGTGGGAGAGTCTAGGACCAGAGGACCAGAGATCACAGCCTCAGAATAAAAGGACATGCTTTTAGAAAGGAGATGAGGAGGAATTTCTTTAGTCAGAGGGTGGTGAATCTGTGGAATTTATTGCCACATAAGGCTGTGGAGGCCGTCAATGGGTATTTGTAAGGCATAGATTGAAAGATTCTCGATTGGTATGGGAGTCAGAGGTTATGAAGAGAAGGCAGGAGAATGGGGTTGGGAGGAAAGATATATCAGCCATGATTGAATGGCAGAGTAGATGTGATGGGCCGAATGGCCTAATTCTGCTCCTGTAACTTATCAACATATGAACTTCCTCTCTCCCCTCCCCTCCCTCTCTCCCTCCCTCTCCCTCCCTGTCTCCCTCCCTCTCTCCGTCAATCCCTCACTCACTCACTCACTCACTCACTCACTCACTCACTCACTCACTCACTCACTCACTCACTCACTCACTCACTCACTCACTCACTCACTCACTCACTCACTCACTCACTCCCCTCCCTCTCTCCCCTCCCTCTCTCCCCTCCCTCTCTCCCCTCCCTCTCTCCCCTCCCTCTCTCCCCTCCCTCTCTCCCCTCCCTCTCTCCCCTCCCTCTCTCCCCTCCCTCTCTCTCCTCCCTCTCTCCCCTCCCTCTCTCCCCTCCCTCTCTCCCGTCTCGCTCTTCCCTCCCTGCCTCCCCTCCCCGCCCTCTCTGAACCTCCATTCTCTGAACATTGTCCCCCTGCATTCTCTCTCCCTCCAGTCCCCACCCCCTTCCTCTCTGCCCCCTCTCCCTTTATCTGATCTCGTGGTCAGATGCCGCTCTCTGAGTCTGGTACCCAGGACAGTACCAGGAGGTCAGGTTGCTGAGGTAGAGGTGTCTTTAATGGGAGTGGATCACACTCTCCCTGGCAGTGTAGTCGACAACTGGGGGTGGTGGATGAGACTGGGTCTGTGAGATGGTCTGGGTCTGTGGTAGTGTCTGCTTCTGTGAGACTGTGTCTGGGTCTGTGAGACTGTGTCTGGGTCTGTGAGACTGTGTCTGGGTCTGTGAGACTGTCTGGGTCTGTGAGACTGTGTCTGGGTCTGTGAGACTGTGTCTGGGTCTGTGAGACTGTGTCTGGGTCTGTGAGACTGTGTCTGGGTCTGTGAGACTGTGTCTGGGTCTGTGAGACTGTGTCTGGGTCTGTGAGACTGTGTCTGGGTCTGTGAGACTGTGTCTGGGTCTGTGAGACTGTGTCTGGGTCTGTGAGACTGTGTCTGGGTCTGTGAGACTGTGTCTGGGTCTGTGAGACTGTCTGGGTCTGTCAGACTGTCTGGGTCGGTGAGACTGTGTCTGGGTCGGTGAGATTGTGTCTGGGTCGGTGAGACTTTGTCTGAGTCCGTGAGACTGTGTCTGGGTCCGTGAGTGTGTCTGGGTCTGTGAGACTGTGTCTGGGTCTGTGAGACTGTCTGGGTCTGTGAGACTGTGTCTGGGTCTGTGAGACTGTGTCTGGGTCTGTGAGACTGTGTCTGGGTCTGTGAGACTGTGTCTGGGTCTGTGAGACTGTGTCTGGGTCTGTGAGACTGTGTCTGGGTCTGTGAGACTGTGTCTGGGTCTGTGAGACTGTGTCTGGGTCGGTGAGATTGTGTCTGGGTCGGTGAGACTTTGTCTGAGTCCGTGAGACTGTGTCTGGGTCCGTGAGTGTGTCTGGGTCTGTGAGACTGTGTCTGGGTCTGTGAGACTGTGTCTGGGTCTGTGAGACTGTGTCTGGGTCTGTGAGACTGTGTCTGGGTCTGTGAGACTGTGTCTGGGTCTGTGAGACTGTCTGGGTCTGTGAGACTGTGTCTGGGTCTGTGAGACTGTGTCTGGGTCTGTGAGACTGTGTCTGGGTCTGTGAGACTGTGTCTGGGTCTGTGAGACTGTGTCTGGGTCTGTGAGACTGTGTCTGGGTCTGTGAGACTGTGCCTGGGTCTGTGAGACTGTGCCTGGGTCTGTGAGACTGTGTCTGGGTCTGTGAGACTGTCTGGGTCTGTGAGACTGTGTCTGGGTCTGTGAGACTGTGTCTGGGTCTGTGAGACTGTCTGGATCTGTGGTACTGTGTCTGCGTCAGTGAGACTGCGCCTGGGTCCGTGAGACTGCGTCTGGGTCCGTGAGACTGTGTCTGGGTCCATGGTACTGTGTCTGCGTCAGTGGTACTGTGTCTGGGTTTGTGAGACTGTCCGGGTCCGTGAGACTGGATCTGTGGGACTGACTGGGTCTGTGATTGGACTGGGTTTGTGGGACTGTGTCTGTGGGTCTGGGTCTGTGGATCTGTATCTGGTTCTGTCTGTGATGTGGTTGTGTCGGTCTGTGCTTGTGGGTCTGTGTCTGTGTCTGTGGGTCTGTGCTTGTCTCTGTGGGTTCTGTGTGTGGGTCTCTGAGTGTGTGGGGTAGCTGTGTCTGGGTGTGGTGGACTGCGCTGTCCTCGCACTGGGACTGGCAGTGACCTTCAACACTCCCTGCTCCTCGCTGTGTTTGTGCTGTTCCACATTCTGCAGCAGGAATGTCTGCACATTCCACACTGACCGCAGTGCTGGCTTGCTGAGAGGGAGAGAGAGATGGAGGGAGAGGGAGAGGGAGAGAGAGAGAGATGGAGGGAGAGAGAGAGATGGAGGGACATATCATATCATATCATATATCTACAGCCGGAAACAGGCCTTTTCGGCCCTCCAAGTCCGTGCCGCCCAGTGATCCCCGTACATTAACACTATCCTACACCCACTAGGGACAATTTTTACATTTACCCAGCCAATTAACCTACATACCTGTACGTCTTTGGGGTGTGGGAGGAAACCGAAGATCTCGGAGAAAACCCACGCAGGTCACGGGGAGAACGTACAAACTCCTTACAGTGCAGCACCCGTAGTCAGGATCGAACCTGTGTCTCCGGCGCTGCATTCGCTGTAAAGCAGCAACTCTACCGCTGCGCTACCGAGATGGAGAGAGATGGAGGGAGAGAGGGAGAGATGGAGAGATAGAGGGAGAGATGGAAAGAGAGACCAGGGTGCGGTCATGGATGGAAGGACAGGGGAGCAGAGTGATTTAAGGCTGTGCCGCACTGTGCGAGGGGTGGTACTGAGGGAACAGTGTGGGAGGGGTGGTACTGAGCGAACAGTCCCACCCTGTTGGTCCACACCCCACCCCTCCCCTCCCTAGCTCACACCTCCCCCACCCCAATCCCTGGTCCACACTGAACCCCCCCGTGGTCCGCACCCCACCCCTAGTCCACAATGAACACCCCCTATTCCACAACCCACCCTCCCTAGCCCACACCCCACCCACAGTGCTTCCACCCAGGGCCCTCGCTCCTGGGACTGCTGATGGGACCTGGGGTGGGCTGTGGTGGGCCGGGTGGGTCAGTGGGTAATTTGGGAAGCCAGTGTGGGTGACATTGGCTGTCTTTGGCTGCTGACTCAGCTGCTGGTTCGAGTTACAGCTCCACAATGAGCCGGGCTATTCAGGGGCCGCTGAAATGCCAGTGTTAAATTGGGACGAGCCTGTCTCGTGCCGCCCTCCTGTCTCGGCTGAAGGTTGTGTGTCCTGCGGTGAGACTGAGCAAAGGCCGGGATCCTGGGCTGGGGCTGTTTGACCACCTTGCTCCTGCTGCCAGAACCACCCCTCACCTGCAGCCTGTGGTGCCTGGCTCCGTGCCAAGCCTCAGCCTCTGGCTCTGGGCCTGGCTGCCTCTGCCTGACGACATCCCCCAAGCCTGACTCACACCTGGCCTGGCTCCAGCACTTGTGCTGTGGTGCCAGCGGGTGGGTGGAGGGGCTGGGGGGCGGGCCTGCCTGCCGCCCCCATTCATTCCCTCTGCCGGGCTCCAGAGAGCTGAGCGCAGCTCAGAGTCACTGCACCAGGTCTCTCTGGCCACTCACTGATGATCAGTCTTCCAGCAAACCCTCAGACAGCCGAGATCCTGCAGCCTCTGCAGCCCAGACCGTGAGGTCCCTGCGCCCGGCGCCCAGTCTGAGGTCCCTGTGTCCCCAGCGGCCCGGCCTGAGGTCCCTGTGCTCCCCAGTGCCCAGCCTGAGGTCTCTGTGGGCCCGGTGCCCAGCCTGAGGTCTCTGTGGGCCCGGTGCCCAGCCTGAGGTCCCTGTGCTCTCAGGTACCCAACCTGAGGTCCCTGTGTTCCCTGAGGCCCAGCCTGAGGTCCCTGTGCTCCCCGGTGCCCAGCCTGAGGTCCCTGTGTTCCCTGAGGCCCAGTCGCTGTGCCTGAGGCCGGCGCAGCCTCCGCCCCACCATGGTGGCGGGCATGCTGCTGCCCTTACCCCAGCTGCGGGCACTGTACGAGCTGCTGTTCCGCGATGGGGTGGTAGTGGCCCAGGAGAGCCGCTGCCCCAAGTCCCGGCACCCCGAGCTGAGGGCCCTGTCCAACCTGCAGGTGATCCGGGCCTTGGGCTCGCTGAAGTCTCGGGGGATGGTGCGGGAGAACTTTGTGTGGAGACACCACTACTGGTACCTGACAGACCAGGGTGTGGACTTCCTCCGACAGTACCTGCACCTGCCCCCCGACATCGTGCCAGCCCCTCTGCAGCGACAGGCCCGGCACCGCCCCTCCCTCCGGGCCCCCGGCCCCCGCCCCTCCACTCGCCCACCACGACCCTCCACCATCGCTGAGCTGGGGAGGCAGGAGTATCGCAAGATCGAGGAGCTGAGAGAGGAGAAGGGGCCCAAGGTGGGGCTAGTGTTGAACGGGACTCCCTCAGCAGGTTAGCAGTGACCCTCCCCCGACACCACTCAGACTCCACTGTGACCCCCCCCCACCCCGCATGTGGCATGCACACCCCACTACCCACATCATCTCTCCCTGTTATTACCCTCTCATCCCTCTCCCCTTCCCTCTCTTCCTATCACCCCATTCTCCTCCTCCCCCCTGCCTGCCACTCTTCCCCCTCTCCCCCTCTCACCCTCATCCCCCTCTCCCTCATCCCCTCTTGCTCATCCCCCTTATCCCCCTCACCCCCCTCACCACCCTCCCCCTTTTCCCCCCCTCCCTCACCCCTTCACTCATCCCCCTCATCCCCGTCATCCCCCTCTCCCTCATCCCCCTCTCCCTCATCCCCCTCTCCCCTCTCCCTCATCCCCTCTCCCTCATCCCCTCTCCCTCATCCCCTCTCCCTCATCCCCTCTCCCTCACCCCCTTCACTCATCCCCCTCAACCCTCTCCCTCACCCTCCCCTCATCTCCCTCCCCCTCAACCCCCTCCCCCTCAACCCCCTCATCCCCCTCATCCCCTTTCCTTCACCCCCCTCATCCCCCTCTCCCTCACCCCCTCATACCTCTCATCCCCCTCATGCCCTCCCCCACATCCCCCTCATCCTTCTCCCTCATCCCCCTCATCCCCATCCCCCTCATCCCCATCCCCCTCCCCCTTTAGCACCCTCCTTCCCCTGTCCACCCCACCACAACTCTGGATCTTTCTCTCCTTTTCATCTCCCTGAATTTCACCTAACTCCCTCTCATCCTCTCCCCTGTCAGTCCCTCCCTTCATGCTTCCCTGTCATTCTTTCCCCCCATCTCCCTCTGCTGACGCTCTCCTTCATCCCCTCCTCCATCTCTCTCTCCCCCATCCCCTCCCCTATGCACTGTCCCTCACTACCCTCCTATCCCTCTCTCTTTCTCCCACATCTTCATCCTCTGTCTCTCTCTCCTCCTCATCTCTCCCCATTTCCCTCCCTGTCACCCCCTCTCTTCCCATCTCCCTCCCTGTCACCCCCTCTCTCCAAATCTCCCTCTGTTCATGAGTATCCCACATGTACATCTGTAGCGCGGTGTGCAGGAGTGTCATGTATGTACATCTGTGTTGCGTTGTTCAGGAGTGTCACGTGTGTATATCTGTGATGAAGTGTGCAGGAGTGTCATGTGTGTCCGTCTATCGCAGTGTGCAGGAGTACCACATGTGTATGTCAGTGTCACGTGTGGGCACCTATGTTGCATTGTGCAGGAGTGTCATGGTGTGCGGGAGTATCACATGTATGCCTGTGTCGTGGTATGTTCGGAGTGTCAAATGCATATTCCTATGGCGTGTGGGAGTGTCACGTGTGTACACGTGTTGTGTGCAGGAGTGTCACGTGTATATACCTGTGTTAAGATGTGTGGGAGTGTCACGTGTGTATACCAGTGTCATAGTAGGAGTGTCACGCGTGCACACCTGTGTTGCTTGCAGGAGTGTCACGTGTGTTTACCTGTGTTGTAGTGTGTGGGAGTGTCATGTGCGTACTCCTGTGTTGTGTGTAGGAGTATCACGTGCAGGAATCTCGCATGTGTACACCTGTGTTGTGTGCAGGAGTGTCATGTGCATACTCCTGTGTTGTGTGCAGGAGTGTCACGTGTATACGTCTGTGTCACGGTGTATGGGAGTATCATGTGCGTACACCTGTGTTGCAGTATGCAGGAGTGTTACGTGTGTACCTGTGTTATGGCATGCGGAAGTGTCACGTGTGTACACCTGTCATGGTAGGAGTGTCACATGTGTACACCTGTGTTGCAGTATGCAGGAGTGTCACGTGTGTGCACCTGTGTTGTGGCATGTGGGAATGTCACGTGTGTACACCTGTCATGGCAGGAGTGTCACATGTGTACACCAATGTCACTGTATGTAAGAATGCCATCGTGGGTCTTTGAGTATTAGTCAATGATTTGTTCTGCTGAGTGCACAGTTCCCAGAGTCGGGGTCAGAGTGAATAGTGGGCTGGTGGTGGAACCAAGACCCAGAGCCCAGGCAATCCGGAGACCCGAAACAGAGAGTAGTGCAGTGGGGTGAGCCCTGACTCACAGTGCAGGTGATCCTGGTTCCATCAGGCGCTATCTGTGTGGCGTGAGCACGTTCTCCCTGTAACCACGTTGATTATCTGACGCTCCAGTTTCTTCCCACGTCCCAAAGACGAGCAGTTGGCTGCTGGAATTGTCCCGACAATGTAGGTTCACAACAAAATGGTGGGCTGTGGGAGAGAATGTGTTGTGAGGGACATAACAAAATGGTGGGGCTGTGGGAGAGATTGTGTTGTGAGGGACAGCGATTCACCAGGCCGGCATGGTGCAAGGTGCTGAGTGGTCCCATGAGTCACACCACACCCGTGATTGTAATCGAGTCGTGAGTCATGCTCAGTGAAGGATCACTGGATTGTCACGGGATGTCCTGTGGCCTGCCTTTTGGGGAGGAGATATCCGCCCTCATCTGGCTCGGCCTGCACCTCACACCTCAGACTCCCGTGGAGGTGCCCTGAGAACAAAACAAACCAAGCCAATCACTCGGCTCCAGGGCGGTGAACGTCGGTCTTGCCAGCAACGCCCAGATCCTGAACACTGAATACATAATGGATGGGATGTACCTGGGTGTGCTGGGAGCAGCCTGACACAAAGCAATGGGATGAGGTACACATTGGAAGGGAGAACCAGGAGGGACAACACAAATCAGAGGGCATAAGTGTATGTGTGCAGTTCTGGTCACCCCATTACAGGGAAGATGTGGAGGCTTTGGAGAGGGTGCAGAGGAGGTTCACCAGAATGCTGCTTGGATTACAGGGTGTTAGCTACAGGAAGAGGTTGGACAGACTTGGATTGTTTTCTCTGGAACATCAGAGGTTGAGGGAGACCTGATAGAAGTTTATGAAATTATGGGAGGCATAGATATGGTAAACAGTCAGAACCTTATTCCAATGGTGGAAATGTCTAAATGTGTGGAATTCTCTGCTACAGAAGGCTGTGGAGGCCAATTCACTAGATGTATTCAAGAGAGAGTTAGATATAGCTATTAGGGCGAACGGAATCAAGGGATATGGGGAGAAAGCAGGAACGGGGTACTGATTTTGGATGATCAGCCATGATCATATTGAATAGCGGTGCTGGCTCAAAGGGCTGAATGGCCAACTCCAGCGCCTATTTTCTATGTTTCCAGGTCAAAATTGAGAGGTTTTACCTTTAAAGTGAGGGGAGGGGGATGGGGGGGGGGGGGGGGGGGGGGTGGGGGGGTAGGGCTAAAGATGCTTACATAGTTTTACACATAAGGGGAACATGCTACCAAGGATGGTGGTGGAAGAAGATATGATTTTGCCATTTGACTTTTATGTGGGATTCTGTTCCCGTGCGGTACTGTTCCCGTGCTGTACTGTTCCCGTGGGACGCTGTTCCCGTGCGGTACTGTTCCCGTGCGGTACTGTTCCCGTGCGGTACTGTTCCCGTGCGGTACTGTTCCCGTGCGGTACTGTTCCCGTGCGGTACTGTTCCCGTGCGGTACTGTTCCCCTGCGGTACTGTTCCCCTGCGATACTGTTCCCGTGCGATACTGTTCCCGTGCGATACTGTTCCCGTGCGAAACTGTTCCCGTGCGATACTGTTCCCGTGCGATACTGTTCCCGTGCGATACTGTTCCCGTGCGATACTGTTCCCGTGCGGTACTGTTCCCGTGCGGTACTGTTCCCGTGCGGTACTGTTCCCGTGCGGTACTGTTCCCGTGCGACGCTGTTCCCGTGCGACACTGTTCCCGTGCGTTACTGTTCCCGTGCGGTACTGTTCCCGTGCGGTACTGTTCCCGTGGGGTACTGTTCCCGTGCGATACTGTTCCCGTGCGATACTGTTCCCTTGTGATACTGTTCCCGTCCGGTACTGTTCCCGTGTGATACTGTCCCCGTGCACCGCAAGGGTACTGAAGGAGGTGGCTCTAGAAATTGTGGATGCATTGGTGAGCATTTTCCAATGTTCTATAGATTCAGGGTCAGTTCCTGTGGATTGGAGGGTAGCTAATGTTATCCCACTTTTTTAAGAAAGGAGGGAAAGTGAAAACGGGAAATAATAGACCGGTTAGTCTGACATCAGTGGTGGGGAAGATGCTGGAGTCAATTATAAAAGACGAAATTGCGGAGCATTTGGATAGTAGTAACAGGATTGTTCCGAGTCAGCATGGATTTACGAAGGGGAAATCATGCTTGACTAATCTTCTGGAATTTTTTGAGGATGTAACTAGGAAAATGAACGGGGGAGAGCCGGTGGATATAGTGTACCTCGACTTTCAGAAAACCTTCAACACGGTCCCACATAGGAGATTAGTGGGCAAAATTAGAGCACATGGTATTGGAGGTAGGGTACTGACATGGATAGAAAATTGGTTGACAGACAGAAAGCAGAGTGGGGATAAATGGGTCCCTTTCAGAATGGCAGGCAGTGACTAGTGGGGTATCGCAAGGCTCGGTGCTGGGACCGCAGCTATTTACAATATACATCAATGACTTGGATGAAGGGATTAAAAGTACCTTTAGCAAATTTGTAGATGGTACAAAGCTGGGTGGCAGTGTGAACTGTGAGGAAGATGCTTTGAGGTTGCAGGGTGACATGGACAGGTTGTGTGAGTGGGCGGATGCATGGTAGATGCAGTTTAATGTGGATAAGTGTGAGGTTATCCACTTTGGTGGTAAGAATAGGAAGGCAGATTATTATCTGAATGGTGTCAAGTTAGGAAAAGGGGACGTACAACGAGATCTGGGTGTCCTAGTGCATCAGTCACTGAAAGGAAGCATGCAGGTACAGCAGGCAGTGAAGAAAGCCAATGGAATGTTGGCCTTCATAACAAGAGGAGTTGAGTATAGGAGCAAAGAGGTCCTTCTGCAGTTGTACAGGGCCCTAGTGAGACCGCACCTGGAGTACTGAGTGCAGTTTTGGTCTCCAAATTTGAGGAAGGATATTCTTGCTATTGAGGGCGTGCAGCGTAGGTTTATTAGGTTAATTCCCGGAATGGCGGGACTGTCATATGTTGAAAGACTGGAGCGACGGGATGAGAGGGGATCTTATCGAAACATATAAGATTATTAAGGGGTTGGACACATTAGAGGCAGGAAACATGTTCCCAATGTTGGGGAGTCCAGAACCAGGGGCCACAGTTTAAGAATAAGGGGTAGGCTATTTAGAACGGAGGTGGGAAAAACTTTTTCAGTCACAGAGTTGTGCATCTGTGGAATTCTCTGCCTCGGAAGGCAGTGGAGGCCAATTCTCTGAATGCATTCAAGAGAGAGCTAGACAGAGCTCTTAAGGATAGCGGAGTCAGGGGGTATGGGGAGAAGGCAGGAACGGGGTACTGATTGAGAATGATCAGCCATGATCACATTGAATGGCTCGAAGGGCCGAATGACCTCCTCCTGCACCTATTGTCTATTGTTCCTGTGTGGTACTGTTCCCGTGCGATACTGTTCCCATATGGTACTGTTCCCATGCGGTATTGTTCCATGCGGTACTGTTCTATGTTCTAAACCACGCACAAGTATGAGGGTGTGCAAGAACAGAGGCTCCGAGTTTTATGTTCATCATTAGTGGAGGTGGAGGCAGAGGGAATGGGGGATAAAGAGACACCCAATGTGGGCTTTATGAACTGGGGTTCAGAGATCGGGAATGAGGATGTCACGGTGAACATTATAGACTTTGGATTCAGCTGAATCTGCCGAGTCGGAAGGCCACACACTTGGAGAAGTCATAGTCATAGTGATACAGTGTGGAAACAGGCCCTTCGGCCCAACTTGCCCACACTGGCCAACAATGTACCAGCTACACTCATCCCACCTGCCTGCATTAGGTCAATATCCCTCCAAACCTGTCCCATCCATGTACCTGTCTAACTGTTTCTTGGACGTTGGGATGGTCCCAGCCTTAACTACCTCCTCTGGTAGCCTGTTCCATACACCCACCACCCTTTTTGTGTGAAAAAGTTACCCCTCAGATTCCTATTAAATCTTTTCCCCGTCACCTTGTACCTGTCCTCTGGTCCTCAATTCCCCTTCTCTGGCAAGAGACTCTGTGTATTTACCCGATCTATTTCTCTCATGATTTTATACACCTCTCTATAGATCACCCCTCATCTTCCTGCGCTCCATAGAATAGAGAACCAGCCTACTCAACCTCTCCCTATAGCTCACACCCTCTCGTCCTGGCAACATCTTCGTAAATCTTTTCTGAACCCTTTCAAGCTTGACAGTATATTTCCTATAACATGGTGCCCAGAACTGAATACAATATGGTCTCACCAACATCTGAAACAACTGCAACATGACCTCCCAACTTCTCTGTGCAGGTTTTGGAAGGTGCAGGGTGATCTTGGCACCTTCCTCAGAGAACGGAAGTGTGAAATAAATCAGGTTCACCATGGACAAGCTGTGTGAAGTTTGTTCATAACATGACTTCCTAACTCTTATTCTCAATGTTCTGACCATGAAAGCCAACATACCGTTCATCTTCTTTCCCACTCTATCTACTTGTGTTCCGGTTGAGATTTATTACAGTCACATGTACCGAGATACAGTGAAAAGCTTTATTTTGCATGCTATTCAAACAGATCACGTAAATAAGAATCAAATCAAACTCAAGTACAATAGAAAGAGCAAAGGGGAAGATACAGAGTGCAGGATGTAGTGCTCAGCATTGCAGCGCATCAGTACCTTAGACAAAGTCCAATGTGTGCAATGGGGTAGAGGTGAATCGGACAGTACCCCTAGCTTATGGAAGGGTCGTTCAGAAGCCTGATAACAGAGGGGAAGAATCTGTTCCAGTGTCTGTATCTTCTGCCAGACAGGGGCAGGGAGAAAAAGAAATGGCTGGGGTGGGGTGCCTTTGATCATTTTAGCTGCTTTTCCGAGGCAGTGTGAAGTGTAGATGGAGTCGATGGTGGGGAGTTTGATCTGTGTGATGGACTGGGCTACATCTACAACTCTCAACAATGTCTTGCCGTCACGGGCAGAGCTGTTCCCAAATCAAGCTGTGACGCAGCCCGATATCAGTTGTAACCCAATATGTTGAGGTTTGTAAGAGTCATTGGGGAAATGCTGAATTTCTCATCTGCTCTGGAAGTAGAGGCATGGGGGGCCTTCTTGGCTGTTGCATCAGTGTGGTCAATAGATCATTGGTAATATTAACAGCAAGGAACTTGAGGCTCTCAAACATTTGTCACTTCGGCATGTACTCCACCATGCTTCCTGAAGTCGAGAACTAACTCCTTCATCTTGCTGAGATTGAGGGAGAGGTTATTGTCCTGACACCATATCACTAAGTTGTCTATCTCATTTCTGTAGTCTGTCTCGTCATTGCTCATCATTCGGCCCACCACAATGGTGTTGTCTGCAAACCTGTAGGTGGAATTTGAGTTGAATTAGGCCATACACTCATGAATGTATAGGGAGTAAAATGTGTTGCCACTTTCAGGAAACTGTGAACTTGGACCCTAGGATCCACCTGTATATGAATACTGTTAAGGGTGTTGCACCAATTGTATGTTTCCCCCTTACTTTTGACTTCCCTAAGTGCAACACCTCACACTTGCCTGGATTAACCTTCATCTGCCATTTCTCTACCCATATCTTTAATTGATCTGCCGCCCCCGTTGACTGCCTCCTCACTGTCCGCAATCCCATCGATTTTGATGTTGTCTGCTAATTTACTAACCAACCCATCTATGATAATGTTCAAGTCATATATATATAGTTGGAGTAACTCAGCGGGACAGACAGCATTGCTGAAGATATATATATATAGATATATATATCTCGAGAGAGAGAGAGAGAGAGAGAGAAAGAGAGCGTAGATGGACACAAAAGGCTGGAGTAACTCAGCGGGACAGACAGCATCTCTGGAGAGAAGGAATCGCTGCGTTCTGGGCTCACACCACGCTCTAAAAAAAGTTGACTGGTACATCTCTTTTAAACTTTACCTCTCTCACCATAAGATTGTAGTATTTGATTTTTCCAACCTGGGAAAAAGGTTCTGACTGGCTACACTATCGATGCCTCTCATAAGTTTGTATACTTCTATCAGTTTTCCCTGCAACCTTTGGCATTCCAGAGAAAACAATTCAAGTCTGTCCAACCTCTCCCTGTAGCTAAAACTGCCTAATCCAGACATCATTCTGACAAACCTCCTCTGCATCCTTTTCAAAGCTTCCATATCCTTGGAATGGAGCGACCAGAACGTCACTCAATACTCCAAATGTGGCCTCTCCAAAGTCCTGTAAAGCTGCATCATGATTTCCTGACTCTTCTACTCAATGCACTGACCTATGAAAGCAAGCATACCATAAGCCTTCTATACCACTCTTGTGTTCTGCTTGTGTTACCACCTTCTTGGAGAAATGGACCCCAACATCCCTCTGTACGTAAATGCTGTTAAGGGTCATGCCATTAATTGTATAATTTCCCCTTACAAGTGGCCTTCCAAAGTGCAACACCGCACACTTGCTCAGATTAAACTACATCTGCCATTTTTCGGCCCATTTCTATAGTGATTTACATCCTGCTGTATACATTGACAGGCTTCCTCACAGTCCATGATCCCAGCAATCTTAATATCATCTGCACACTTACTAACCAGGATCGAGTGGATGTGGAGAAGATGTTTCCACCAGAGGTCATAGCCTCAGAATTTCAGGTTGTTCCATTAGGAAGGAGATAAGGAGGAATTTCTTATCTCCTTCCCAACAGGGTGGTGAATCTATGGAATTCATTGCCACAGAAGGCTGTGGAGCCCAAATCAGTGGATATTTTTAAGGCAGAGATAGCTTCTTGATTAGTACTGGTGTCAGGGGTTATGGGGAGAAAAAGGGTTGAGAGGGGAAGAGAGATTGTGTTCAGTTCTGACCACCACGTTGTCAAGCTGGAAAGGGTACAGAGAAGATTTACAAAGATGTTGCTAGGGCTACAGGGTGTGAGCAAAAGGGAGAGTTTGAGTAGGCTGGGACTCTATTCCTTGGAGCGCAGGAAGATGAGGGGTGATCTTATTGAGGTGTATAAAATTATGAGAGGAATAGATCGGGTAGATGCACAGAGTCCATTGCCCAGAGCAGGTGAATTGAGGACCAGAGGACATAGGTTTAAGGTGAAGGGGAAAAGATTTAATAGGAATCTGAGGGGTAACTTTTTTACACAAGGGGTGGTGGGTGTATGGAACAAGCTGCCATAGAAAGCAGTTGAGGCAGGGACTATTCCTACATTAAATAAACATTTAAACAGGTACATAGATAGGGCAGGTTTGGAGGGATATGGACCAAATGTGGGCATGTGGGACTAGTGTAGCTGGGACATGTTAGCTGGAAGGTAGACACAAAATGCTGGAGTAACTCAGCGGGACAGGCAGCATCTCTGGAGAGAAGGAATGGGTGACGTTTCGGGTCGAGACCCTTCTTCAGATGTTAGCTGGTACGGGCCATTTGGCCGAAGGGCCTGTTCCACACTGTATCACTCTATGACGCTATCAGCCATGATTGAATAATGGAATGGACTAGATAGGCCAAATGGATTACTTCTGCTCCTTTCACTTATGAATCAACCCATCTACGATTACGTACAAGGTATTTCTATATTTCACAAACAGTAGAGATCCCAGCATAGTTCCCTGCAGAACTTCACCTTTCGCAGACCTCCAATCTGAAGATTCTCCTTCCTCCGCATCCCTCTATCTTCCATCAGTAAACCAGTTCTGAATTCACATGACCAAGTCACTGTTAATGCCGTGCATCTTAATCTTCAAGATCGCCCTACCGTGGGGGATTTCATCACATGCCTTAATAAAATCCATGTTGACAACATACACTGCCTCATCAATCACCTTCGTCCCCTTCTCAAAAAATGTGATAAAGTTTGTAAGATATGACCTGCCGTGTGAAAAGCAATGCTGACTGCTCCTAATTAACCCATTCTGTTCCAAATGGAAGTAAATCCTATCCCATAAAAACATAGAAAATAGGTGCAGGGGGAGGCCATTTGACCCTTCGAGCCAGCACCGCCAATCATTGTGATCATGGCTGATCATCCACAATCAGTAACCCGTACCTGCCTTCTCCCCATATCCCTTGATTCCACTAGCACCTAGAGTTCTATCTAAGCTCTATCCCGAAAACGCATTCCCAATAGCTTCCCTGCCAATGATGTGAGACTCACTGCCCTCTAATTCTCTCCACGTACCTTCTTAAATATAGTAACAACATTAGCTACTCTCCTGTCCTCTGGACCTCATCTGTGGTGATAAAAGATGCAAGGATCCTCCCCAAGGCTCCCGCAATCTCCTCTCTTGCCTCTTTCAGTAACCAGGGATAGATCTCATCAGGCCCTAGGGATTTATCCATCTTCATGCTCCCAGCACCACCTCCTCCTTGATCTCAAACTGCCCTTGCACATTATTACTCTTGCTCACCTCTATGTCCTTCTCCTTAGTGAATAGAAATGAAAATGTATTCAAGAGAGAGTTAGGGCTAACGGAATCAGGGGATATGGGGAGAAGGCAGGAATGGGGTACTGATTCTGGATGATCAGCCATGATCATATTGAAACATAGAAGCATAGAAAATAAGTGCAGGAGGAGGCCATTTGACTCTTCGAGCCAGCACCGCCATTCATTGTGATCATGGCTGATCATCCACAATCAGTAACCCGCGCCTGTCTTCTACCCATATCCCTTGATTCCACTAGCCCCTAGAGCTCTATCTAACTCTCTTTTAAATTCATTCCATTGAATGGCGGTGCTGGCTCAAAGGGCCGAATGGCCTACTGCTGCACCAATTGTGTTGCTAATGACTACTTGGCAACCTGCTGTTGTCTTACATATCTGGTTTGTAATTCCTTCAGATAAATATTCCAAAATATAATGAAATATTTAAAAAACATTTAAATATTTTTAATGGAATATCATGTGTCTTCATATCATGTGAAACACTTATTTGTGCTTTAGTTACACAAATGGGCGGCACACTGGCGCAGCGGGTTGAGCTGCTGCCTCACAGCGCAAGAGATCTGGGTTTGATTCTGACCTCGGGTGCTGTCTGTGTGGGGTTTGTACGTTTTCCCTGTGATCGTGGGTTTTCTCCGGGTGCTCCGATTTCTTCCCACATCCCAATGACGTGCGGATTTGTTGACCTCATAAATCTGCCTCCAGTGTGTAGGGAGTGGCTGAGACAGTGGAGAACATAAAACTAATATGAAAGAGTAATCGATGATTGGGCTGAGGGGTCTGTCTCTATTCAGTATCCTTCAATCAATTATCATTGATCAGGTATTTTTAAGGTGCAGATTGACAGATTGATGATTGGTGCGGGTGTCAGGGATTATGGGGAGAAGGCAGGAGAATGGGGTGAGGAGGGAGTGATAGATCAGCCATAATTGAATGGTGGTGTAGACTTGATGGGCCTAATCCTGCTCCTGGAACTTATGAAAAGTGCTTGTTTAGTACCTTGCCTACATCCCCAGATAGCAAGCACAAAATCCCTTCTTTACCCTTGAGCAGTCCTATATTTTCTTTGCTTACCCTCTTGTTTACCTTCCAATGTGTAAAAAAGCCTTGGGATTTTGTTTAATCTGATTTGCCAAAGCCATTTCATGGGCCCTTTTCACCCTTCTGATTGCCTGCTTGAGTTCTTTCCTACTTGCTTTATATTCCTTGAATGCCCGGTGTGATTTCACCTTTCTAAATTCGGATAAGTGTGAGGTTGTATTTTGGGAAGGGCAAGACCTTCACAGGGAATAATATAGAGCAGAGGTATTTAGGAGTATATTACATAGATCTCTGAAAGTGGCCATACAGGTGGATAAGGTGGTGAAAATGCTTTTGGTATCAGTCAGAAAATCAAGTAGAGTTGGTTTGTGTTTTACAGTTGTACAAAATAGCACAGACAACATTTTTGAGGATGTTGTCAGGACTCGAGGGCCTGAGCTATAATGAGAGGTTGGGCTGGTTAGGACCTTATATCTTGCAGGAGGATGAGGAGGTGAACGTGGAGGTGGATAAAATCATGAGGGGAATAGATAGGGTGAATTCACAGTCATTTACCCAGAGTAGGGGAATCAAGAATCAGAGGACATAGGTATAAGATGAGGGGAAAGATTGAATGGGGGAGGGGATGGTCACTCAGAGGGTGCTAGGGATGGTCTTTTCTCCAGGAGATGGTCAGTGTGGTCTCATTGAGTGTCAGGACTGAGGGAGAGCATGGTTGTGTCAGGGATGGGTGTGAGGGGCTGGTGTGTCAGGGGTGGGTGTGAGGGGCCAGTGCGTGAGACCGGTGTGGGTGTGAGGGGCTGGTGTGTGAGGGGCTGGTGTGTGAGGGGCTGGTGTGTGAGGGGCTGGTGTGTGAGGGGCGGGTGTGAGGGGCCAGTGTGAGACAGGTGTGTGGATGTGAGGGGTGGGTGTGTGAGAATGGTGTGTCGGTGTGGGTGTGAGGGGCCGGTGTGTCGGTGTGAGAGTGGGACCAGTGTGTGAGGGGTGGGTGTGAGGGGTGGGTGTGTGAGACCGGTGTGGGTGTGAGGGGCCAGTGTATGAGGGGCCAGTGTATGAGGGGTGCTTGCGTGTATGAGGGGGCTGGTGTGTGAGGGGCGGGTGTGAGGGGCCAGTGTGAGACAGGTGTGTGGATGTGAGGGGTGGGTGTGTGAGAATGGTGTGTCGGTGTGGGTGTGAGGGGCCGGTGTGTCGGTGTGAGAGTGGGACCAGTGTGTGAGGGGTGGGTGTGAGGGGTGGGTGTGTGAGACCGGTGTGGGTGTGAGGGGCCAGTGTATGAGGGGCCAGTGTATGAGGGGTGCTTGCGTGAGGGGTGGGTGTGAGGGGCCGGTGTGTCGGTGTGAGAGTGAGGGACCAGTGTGTGAGGGGTGGGTGTGAGGGGTGGGTGTGTGAGACCAGTGTGGGTGTGAGGGGCCAGTGTATGAGGGGTGCCTGCGTGAGGGGTGGGTGTGAGGGGCTGGTGCGTGAGACTGGTGTGTCGGTGTGGATCTGAGGTGCCAGTGTGTCAGTGCGGGTATGAGGGGTGGGTGTGAGGGGTCGGTGTGTCGTTGTGGGTGTGAGGGGTCAGTGTGTGAGGGGCCAGTGTGTGTGTGGGTATGAGGGGCTGGTGTGTTGGTGTGGGTATGAGGGGCTGGTGTGTGGGTGTGAGACCGGTGTGTGGGTGTGAGGGGCCGGTGTGGGTGTGAGGGGCCAGTGTGTCAGGGGTGGGTGTGAGGGGCCAGTGTGTCAGGGGTGGGTGTGAGGGGCCAGTGTGTCAGGGCTGGGTGTGAGGGGCCAGTGTGTGAGAGGTGGGTGTGAGGGGCCAGTGTGTGAGGGGCCAGTGTGTGTGTGGGTGTGAGACCGGTGTGTGGGTGTGAGGGGCCGGTGGGTGTGAGGGGCCAGTGTGTCAGGGGTGGGTGTGAGGGGCCAGTGTGTCAGGGGTGGGTGTGAGGGGCCAGTGTGTCAGGGGTGGGTGTGAGGGGCCAGTGTGTCAGGGCTGGGTGTGAGGGGCCGGTGTGTGAGGGGCCAGTGTGTGAGGGGCCAGTGTGTCAGGGCTGGGTGTGAGGGGCCGGTGTGTGAGGGGTGGGTGTGAGGGGCCTGTGTGTCGGTGTGGGTGTGTGAGACCGGTGTGGGAGTGAGGGGCTGGTGTGCCGGTGTGGGTGTGAGGGGTGTGTGAGAGGTGCTGGTGTGTGAGGGGCCGGGGTGTCGGTGTGGGAACGAGGGGCTGGTGTGGCAGTGTGGGTATGAGACTGGTGTGTGGGTGTGAGGGGCCGGTGCATGAGGGGTGGGTGTGGGGGGCCGGTGTGTGGGTGTGAGATTGGTGTGGCGGTGTGGGTGTGAGAGGCCGGTGTTTCAGTGTGGGTGTGAGGGATGGGTGTGAGGGGCCGGTGTGTCAGTGTGGGTGTGATGGGCCAGTGTGGGTGTGAGGGGCCGGTGTGGGTGTGAGGGGCCAGTGTGTCAGTGTGGGTGTGAGGGGCCGGTGTGTCAGTGTGAGGGGCCAGTGTGTCAGTGTGGGTGTGAGGGGCCGGTGTGTGGGTGTGAGGGGCCGGTGTGTCAGTGTGGGTGTGAGGGGCCAGTGTGTCAGTGTGGGTGTGAGGGGCCGGTGTGTCAGTGTGGGTGTGAGGGGCCGGTGTGTCAGTGTGGGTGTGAGGGGCCGGTGTGTGGGTGTGAGGGGCCGGTGTGTCAGTGTGGGTGTGAGGGGCCGGTGTGTCAGTGTGGGTGTGTGGGGCCGGTGTGTCAGTGTGGGTGTGAGGGGCCGGTGTGTCAGTGTGGGGCCGGCGTGGGTGTGAGGGGCTGTTGTGTGGGTGTGAGGGGCTGCTGTGTGGGTGTGAGGGGCCGGTGTGTCAGTGTGGGTGTGAGGGGCCGGTGTGGCAGTATGGGTGTGAGGGGCTGTTGTGTGGGTGTGAGGGGCCGGCGTGGGTGTGAGGTGTTGTTGTGCGGGTGTGAGGGGCTGTTGTGTGGGTGTGAGGGGCTGCTGTGCGTGTATGAGGGGCTGTTGTGTGGGTGTGAGGGGCTGTTGTGTGGGTGTGAGGGGCTGGTATGGGTGTAAGGGGCCCGTGTGGGTATGAGGGGCCGGTGTGTCGGTGTGGGTGTGAGGGGCCAGTGTGTGAGGGGTGGGTGTGAGGAGCCGGTGTGTCGGTGTGGGTGTGAGGGGCCAGTGTGGGTATGAGGGGCCGGTGTGTCGGTGTGGGTGTGAGGGGCCGGTGTGTCGGTGTGGGTGTGAGGGGCCAGTGTGTGAGGGGTGGGTGTGAGGGGCTGTTGTGTGGGTGTGAGGGGCCCGTGTGGGTATGAGGGGCCGGTGTGTCGGTGTGGGTATGAGGGGCCGGTGTGTCGGTGTGGGTGTGAGGAGCCGGTGTGTCGGTGTGGGTGTGAGGAGCCGGTGTGTCGGTGTGGGTGTGAGGGGCCAGTGTGTGAGGGGTGGGTGTGATCACTGCTGCCAGGGTGTCATGTCCTTGATCGGGATTGCCGTGCCCGCAGCCTTTAATCAGAGGATATTTATATCCACTGCCCCTCACCGGGGACAACGGCAACGGGACTCTTGTGCTGTATAGAGTCGGCTGGCGGTGTGTCGCACTACACTCTCTGGGTTCTGGGCCTCTCTAGCCCCTTCTGCTGCCCCCGTTGTGGGAGTCGAGGTGAATGAAGCTGATTCCGGGTAGGTGCCGCGCCACCTTGAAGCTGGGTATTCACATATTTTCCACATTTTCAGCGGAGTCAAATTCTCATCTGCTTTGAATCACGTTTTAAATTTACTGGCAGCAGCTTCTCTTAAAATACCCCTGGCCTCTCCTCCCTAGTCTAAAGTGGCGAGGTGCCACGGAACTATTTACGTATGCGCTAAATGTGAAAATTAGATTCCTTTGTAAAGGTGACACCTGTAAATAGGAACTGCCATCCCCGCTGTGATCCTTTGTGTGGCCGAGAGAGAGAGAGGACATTAAATACAGTTAACAGTGGGGAGCGTTGAGGGGAGAGTGGGGGCAAACAGTGGAGAGACAAGCAGACAGGGATGGGAGTGTGGGGACGAGGATAGGGAGGGTGAGAGAGAAACAGACGGGAGGGAGGGGGAGACAGAGAGAACAAGAGAGAACAAGAGAGAGGGTGGAGAGCAAAAACAAGAGGATACAGAGAGACTGGGGAGAGAGGGTGACAGTGGCAGAGGGGAGAAATAAGCAGATAAACAGAGAGAGTGATATCAAGATGTTGCAGGGGGGTGGGGAGTGAACCGCGGCGCCGGCTCCTGCTTCAGCTTCAGTGACAGCGCACTCTGCGGCCCGAGCCCACAATGTGCAGTGCTGGTGTTGGGACTGTCGCCAACTGCTCTCTCCCTCCGACTCTGTCCCTGTCCCTTCCTCTTGCTCCTCGCTTACCTTGACTGCGGCAGCACGCAGAGTGGCCGTGGTGGAGGGAGGGAGGGAGTGAGAGAGTGAGGGAGGGACGAGGCTGAGGGAGGTGCAACATCGCGACGCTGCATTGCAGAGGGTGTCCGGCCGTCCAGCCAGCGCTCCGCCTGCAGCCCTCCCCTGGTCTCGCTGCTGCGTGCCTGGCTGTGGAGCGCTGACCCCCCCTCATGCCTCCGGGGTCCCCGGGCCGGCTGCTGCCCTCGCTGGTGGTCCTGGGCCACCTTGTCACCTTGCTGGTGGTCTGGCACTGGAGGAAGAGGAAGAGGCAGAGATCAGGTAAAGGGGGGGGGGGGGGCTCACCAGCTGTGGGGCCCACCCTGACAGGCAACGGGACTCCAGCTGGTTTAACCAGTCGGCATTTCACTGAGGAAACGGCGGCTGTGTACTTTTAGCTCCATGGCAACTTGCTGCAATGACAAGCCCGACTGCCTGTGGGGACGTGCTTAAAGCGGCTGTGCGCACCATGAGACTTGCTTAAAAGGGCGATGCACGCTTTGGGGAACTACTTGAAGTTGCTGTTGCCCAGTGATACCTGTTTAAAAGGGCTTTGCACGTCGTGTCACTTTAAGACAGCTATAGAGACTGTGCGGACCTCCTTAAAAGGGGCATGCACATTGTGGTTGTTGCGAGTGAGAACTTGTTTAGAGGTCGTTTTCCTGAGAGGGGTGAATTGTGTTTCTGTGTGTCGGGCTCGATGACTGAGAAGCTGGGCTGCTCTTTGGACTGAGGTTGAGAGGTGTGGAGAATTGGAATGGTTTTGACAGCATCGTATCATATCTGCCCCCACTCGTACTGCCTTTGAAGCACCCATCATTCTGTGTGTGTATATATTAAAAAAAACACCTTGCATATCTTCTTTAAACGTTCCCCCTCTCGTCTTAAGGCTATGTTCTCTTGTCTTTGATATTTCCATCGTGACTCTATACACAAGTTATGACTCTCATAATTTTATAAATTTCTATCGGGTTTTCTCTCGGCTTCCCAGAAAACAAGTAGTGATAACATACTTTGAAACTCAATGCCCTGACCAACGAAGGCAAGAATACCACATAGCTTCTTTCCCTCTCTATCCACTTGTGGTGCCACTTTCAGGGAGTTCTGGACTTGGACCCCGAGATCCCTCTGTACATCAGTTATATTTAGCTCTTAGGGAATTAGATTTAGGTCTTATGGCTAACGGAATCCAGGGATATGGGGAAAAAGCAGGAATGGGGTACTGATTTTGGATGATCAGCCATGATCAGATTGAATGGTGGTGCTGGCTCAAAGGGCCGATTGGCCTATTCCTGCACATATTTTCTATGTTTTTATGTTTCTGTCAGTGTCACTGAGGGTTGTGCGATTATACTTTTCCCCTTACATTTGACGTCTCAAAGTGCAACATCTCACACTTGTCATATTAAACTCCATCTGCCATTCCTCTCCAAATTTGCTTCCTCATCTATATTCTGCTGCATCATTGCCCTAGTTTATTTCCCCAAAATGCATCACTTAATTTTTGTCTGCGTTAAATTCCATCCGCAATTCCTTTGGCCACTTTCCCAGTCGATCAATATCTTGTTGTATTCTCAGCCAACCACTTTCATTCACTGTCTGCTGTACCACCAAGTCATCATCCGCAAACATACAATCATTGTTAATATCTATGAGAAGCCACACCACTGATTACTGTTACATGCCCACCCACCCCGGTTTTCTAACACCAAACTAATTTGTAATCTTAACCTTACAAGTCTGCCATTTTGTACCTTTTAAAATGCTTTGTGAAAGTCTGTGTAGACAACGTCTACCACCTTGCCCTTGTCCATCCTCTTAATCACCTCTTCAAAAAATTTGATCAAGTTTGTGAGACACAATTTCTCATGCACAAAGCCATAATTGACTCCTAATCAGTCTCTGCCTTTGCAAATGCAAATCATGTCCCTCAGAATCCCTTGGATCTGATGAAGAATTCTTTTGCCATGGTGTGTGGTTGTAGAGTCACAGCCTCGTACAGCATCGAGAAAGACCTTCTGAAGAAGGGACTCGACCCGAAACTTCACCCATTCCTTCTCTACAGAGATGCTGCCTGTCCCGCTGAGTTACTCCAGCTTTTTGTGTCTATCTTCGACCGAAACAGATCCTTTGGCCCAACTCGTCCCATTTGGCCTCTATCCCTCTGAACCCTTCTTATCCATACATCTGAACAAACGTCTTTTAAATGTTGTTCATGTCGGTGTAATTAAGTGAAAGAGGGTGAAGAAAAGATATTGCTGAGATTGGAGTGCTTGGGTTATAAGGAGCGGCTGGAAAGGCTGGGATTGTTTTTCCTGGAGCCAGGGAAGCTGAAGGGTGACCTGATCATTTTCCCATGGTAGGGGAGTCTAAAATTAGTGGGTACTAGTTTAAGGTGAGAGGGAAAAGATTTAAAGGAGAAAGTAGTCCATTTGGCCAAACATGGGCAAATGTGACTAGCTTTGATGGGCATCTTGGATGGGCTGAAGGACCAGTTTCCATGCTCTAAGGCTCTGACCAATACTTCAAAAGGAGTCTCACCAGTGACTTGTAGAGCTGTAACATGATGTTTCAACACTTGTTCCCATTGCTGTGTCTGATGAAGGCATGAGCACCGCGGGTGGCGGCGCTGCCCTAGCAGCTGCGGCTTACCTGCAGTCCATTTGTCTTTGTGTTTTTGTTGTTTTTGTTGTCTTAATTGTAGTTGTGATGTGGTGTTTTTGTGTTTGTGTACTATGTGTGTATGTGGGGGGGGGGGAGGGGGGGAACTGTAAAATTGTAATATGTGTCCCTTCCGAACGGAGACCCGACCTTTGTGTTCTGGGCCGTGTCTCCGTTCCTGTTGCGGCCTACCATCGGCCCAACTCCTGGAGCTGGCGGCCTCCAGGGCTCTGGTTCGCAGAGCCCGCGGACCAGACTCACCATCAGCGGAGCCGGCCGTTCTCGGAGGCTGCGGGAGCGGCTGCGACTCGCCTTAGGCTCGGGCCGCGTGGATGCCGACATCGGGAGCTCCGGCAGCGGCAGCGGATCGCGGGGCTTGGGTCGGCCCACCGCGGACATTTCACCGTCCGGCGCGGCCTGAAATAGGCCACGGAATTTTCTCTGCTCGGCGGGGGCTTCAATGTCGGGAGCCCCGACTTACAGCGGGGCTTGGGTCGGCCCGTTGCGGACATTTCACCGTCCGGCGCAGCCTGGAACATGGCAACGACAACAGCCTGACCGCAGGAGAAGACGGCAGGGGAAGAGAAAAAAGACATTCTGGCCTTCCATCACAGTGAGGAGGGGACTGGAGGAGACTCACTGTGATGGATGTTTCTTTTTGGGGGGTTTTGTGTTGGTTGGGGTTGTGTAATTTGCTTATTTTATTGCTCTTATTGTTGGACTGTGGGTGACGAAATTTCGTCCAAAAAACTTGTTTTTTGGATGACAAATAAAGATATCTTGAATCTTGAATCTTGGGTTGGAATCTGGAGCACACTGTCTGATTGGTGATGGAGGCAGATTCTCCAACATTTGACAAGTAGCCAGATGAATACTTAGATTGCCAAGACAGAGAAAACTATGGATCAAGTGCTGGTAAATGGGATAAGTCTAGATAGGTAGTTGGTATGGACATGGAGGGCTGCAGCGTCTGTTCCTGTGATATTTGGCTCTTACTCTAGGTTGGGGCTTACAGTACTTTCCAAGAATGATAAGCAATCTTATTGTTAGATAGAGCTCTAGGGGCTAGTGGAATCAAGGGATATGGGGAGATGGCAGGCACGGGTTACTGATTGTAGATGATCAGCCATGATCACAATGAACGGCGGTGTTGGCTCGAAGAGCTAAATGGCCTCCTCCTGCACCTATTTTCTGTTTCTATGAAACGTAGGACATAATACAAGTGAGTTCAGGAACAGGCCGCTCAGCCCACAATGTCTGTGCGGTACATAATGTCGTTAAACCAATCTCATCTGCCTGCTCATAATCCATGTCCATTCATTCACTCCATATCCTTGTGCCTACCTAAAAGCTGTTGAAACTTCACTATCTCTTCTGACTCCACCGCCTATGGCAATGCCTTCCAGGCATCCTAAAAAATAATGCCCCGCACATCTTCTTTAAACTCCACCGATTTGGTGGTGTCTGCAAACTTATCCACAAACCCATGTCAGGAAAAACAGAGGTCACTGATCCCTGCAGAATCCATTGGTCACAGATCAGAGAAACACCTTTCCACCACAAACCTCAGACCACTGAGAGTTAACGGGGAGGAGCTCAAATTATCCAGGGGCTTTGAAGGTGAAAGTTATATTTGAGTCGGATTGTGGGAGGGACGGTACTGAGGGAGCGCCGCACTGTGGGAGGGGGTGGTACTGAGGGAGCGCCGCACTGTGGGAGGGGGTGGTACTGAGGGAGCGCCGCACTGTGGGAGGGGGTGGTACTGAGGGAGCGCCGCACTGTGGGAGGGGGAGGTACTGAGGGAGCGCCGCACTGTGGGAGGGGTGGTACTGAGGGAGCGCCGCACCGTGGGAGGGGGTGGTACTGAGGGAGCGCCGCACTGTGGGAGGGGGAGGTACTGAGGGAGCGCCGCACTGTGGGAGGGGGTGGTACTGAGGGAGCGCCGCACTGTAGGAGGGGGAGGTACTGAGGGAGCGCCGCACTGTGGGAGGGGGAGGTACTGAGGGAGCGCCGCACTGTGGGAGGGGTGGTACTGAGGGAGCGCCGCACTGTGGGAGGGGGTGATACTGAGGGAGCGCCGCACTGTGGGAGGGGGTGGTACTGAGGGAGCGCCGCACTGTGGGAGGGGGTGGTACTGAGGGAGCGCCGCTCCGTGGGAGGGGGTGGTACTGAGGGAGCGCCGCACTGTGGGAGGGGGTGATACTGAGGGAGCGCCGCACTGTGGGAGGGGTGGTACTGCGGGAGCGCCGCACCGTGGGAGGGGGTGATACTGAGGGAGCGCCGCACTGTGGGAGGGGGTGGTACTGAGGGAGCGCCGCACTGTGGGAGGGGGTGGTACTGAGGGAGCGCCGCTCCGTGGGAGGGGGTGATACTGAGGGAGCGCCGCTCCGTGGGAGGGGGTGGTACTGAGGGAGCGCCGCACTGTGGGAGGGGGTGGTACTGAGGGAGCGCCGCTCCGTGGGAGCGGGCAGTACTGAGGGAGAAGAGAGGGCGGAGTGGGGCACTGGGAATTTCGATGCAGATTCAGTTGTCTGTGACCACCTAGATCTCCCCGGAGGGACATCTTGCCCGTTATCCTGCTAACTCGAGTGTAAATGTCATTGAGAAGTAGAAGCCCAGCTCCCGGGACCCTCCTCTCCCCTCTCCTCGCTTCCTCCCCATCCGATTGTTGTTTGCGCCGTCCGGCCCCTTGCATGCATCATTCATGTTGCCGAGGGTTCAGTGCCTGAAGCGGTGAGGAGATGCAAAATGCCCCTGCGGCGTTGCCCTTTTAACTTGGGAGCTGGGTGTTGGCTGCGGAGCCAAGGTCCATGATGTTGATTGTGTGGAGGGTGGGGCTGAAGCGGAGGCCAGGCTGGGGACGGGGGTAGCGCCTGGGTGTGGCTGTGCTTCACATTGGTTGCTGAGGGGAACAAGACTGTAAGTTGAGCCGGGCCCGAGGCAGTGGAGCAGCGGCGAACTGAGGCAGGAGCTGGGGCAGCACTCCGGCAACATGTGGAGCGAGCAGCAGAGTGTCTGGTGCAGTTACACCCGGGAGCGAGAGGTTAACCATTACCTACAAACGCAGATGTGTTGTCTGGGTGCGTATCAACTTTCATCAGTGTAGCCCTGCCTCTTAACCCTTCCCGAGCCGGTGTCTGCACATCACTCCCCCTTAACCCTATGTGTCCCAGTGTCAGCCCATCACTCCCCCTTAACCCTTCGTGATCCAGATAATGCCACAATGCCTCTTAACCCTTTGTGTTCCAGTGTCAGCCCTATTAACCCTTTGTGATCCAGATAGTGCCACAATGCCTCTTAACCCTTTGTATCCCAGTGTCAGCCCATCCAGTCCTATTAACCCTTCGTGATCCAGATAGTGCCACAATGCCTCTTAACCCTTCCTCGGCAGTGTCAGCTCATCAGTCTTATTAACCCATCGTGATCCAGATAATGCCACAGTGCCTCTGAACTCTTTGTGTTCCAGTGCCAGTCTGGGCCTGCCCTTTTAACTCCTATGCCACAGTCCTATGTTATGCGGATTCTTGTTTCTTCCAAAATTGCTAGAGACGCAGACTATGGGGATGGCTGTCAAACGATACAGTGGGATACCGATCAGCTGCAGAATTGGGTGGAGAAATGGCAGATGGAGTTTAATATGAGCAAATGTGAGGTGTTGTAATCGGAAGATTGATTGTAAAGGCAGAATATGCAATCAGTGGCATAATCTTTAACAGCATTGATGTACAGAGGGATCTTGGGGTCCAGGTCCATAACTCCCTGAAAGTGGCCACACAAGCAGATAGAGTGGTATTGAAGGCATGTGGTATGCTTGCTTTCGTAGGTCGGGGCATTGAGTTCAAGAGTCAGGAAGCAATGATGCAGTTTTATAGGACTTTGGTTCGGCTGCATTTGGAATATTGCAAGAATAATGTGGCAGCTTTGGAGACAGTGTAGGGGAGATTTACCAGAATGCTGCCTTGATGAGAGGGTTTCAGTTATAGCGATAGGTTGGACATGCTTGGATTGATTTCTCTGGAACATTGGAGGTTGAGGGGAGACTTCCAAGGTCTTTTATTGTTACGTGTACCAATTAAGGTACAGTGATATGTGATTTACCATGCAGCCATACTAAAAAAAAGCAACAAGACACACAACTACATAAAAGTTAAGATAAACATCCACCACAGCAGATTCCCCACATTCCTCACTGTGATGGAAGGCAATAGCCGCCTTACCCATCCCCGCCTGCTCCCTGACTCTCCTCTCCCCTATCACCATGGCCAGAGCTCTATGTCCTGAAAGCCAAAGCTCCTCCCCCCCCCCCATCCCATGCCGTGCCTCCAAAACGACCCCACATTCACCGTCCTATCATGTGCTAATGGCAGGACAAATGGTGTCGATCAGCTGGTGTGGTGTATGATGGGCTGGGAGCTACTGATGATGCACATTGTATTGAATAGTAAGGGCAGGGTTGGTCATGTGCCACAGATGGAAAGCTCTGGAGAGTGATGAGGAATAGACGCACCTTGGTGTACAAGTCCAAGGACCCCTGAAGGTAGCATGGCAGGTAGGCAGAGTGGGCAAGACAGCACACAAGATATTGGCCTTCATTCGCCAGGGCACAGAATGTAAGAGCAGCAATGGAGGCATATGGATTAAGTGCAAGTGGATAAGTGATAGGCTTGGCATCAAGTTTGGCACAGACATCGTGGGCCAAAGGGCCTGTTCTTGCGTTCTATGTACAACTTGGTTCAACCACAACTGGAGTATTTTGCTCTGTTCTGGACTCCACACTATGGGAAGGGTGGGATTATTCTGGAGAGGGTGCCAAGGAGATTCACTAGGATGTTGCCTGGGATGGGGTATTCGGATTTGGGAGGAGTGACAGGAGAGGCTGGGTTTGTTCTCCCTGGAGTGTCATAGAGTCCCAGGCTCTTCAACACAACATATCCATGCTGACCAAGTTGCCTAATTGGGCTAATTCCACTTGTCTGTACTTGGCCCATATACCTTTAAGCATTTCCTATCCATGTACCTTGGCAAAAGTAGTTGTTGTGCCTGTGCCAACTGACTACTCTGGCAGCTCTTTTGGTATGACTGTGTGGGAAAGTTGCTCATATTATTCCCTTCCTCTGTGCCCTCTAGTTCTTGATTCTCCTACCTTGGAGAAAATACATCATCTATTCCCCTCATGATTTTCTACACTTCTTCAAGGTCAAACCTCAGCCTCCGAGCCTTCAGGGGGAAAAAATCCCAGATTATCCAGCCTCTCCTTATGTCTCCAACCCCCCCTTAATTCCCTGTAACATCCTGATGAATCTCCTCTGCGCCCCAGTTTAATGATTGCAGGTGGCTGAGGGGGAACTGAGAAAGTTGATCAGAACTGTTATGGGCAAAGCGTATAGAAACATAGAAAATAGGTGCAGGAGGAGGCCATTTGGCCCTTTGAGCCACCATCGCCATTCATTGTGATCATGGCTGATCATCCACAATCAGTAACCCTTGCCTGCCTTCTCCTCATATCCCTTGATTCCGCTAATCCCGAGAGCTCTATCTAACTCTCTTTTAAATTCATCCAGTGAATTGGCCTCCACTGCCCTCTGTGGCAGAGAATTCCACAAATTCACAACTCTCTGGGTGAAAAAGTTTCTTCTCACCTCAGTTTTAAATAGCCTAGTGACAGGGAAACGTTCCTCAAAGCAGAACTATCTAAAGCTAGAAAGCACAGATTTAAGGTGAGGTGTGGGACGTTTAGAAGCGATCAGAGGAAGAGTATTTTCCGCCAGAGGATGGTTGGAGTGTGGAACACACTGTCTGTGAGGGGTGGCGGGGTCTATTCATGTTTCAGAATCATTGAGATAAACATTTAAATCAAGGCAGAGTTAAATATGCATGAGCATTCATCAGTGTTTGTTGTGTATACTGGCAACGGAACAGTGACATTCTTGCTTGCTGCAGCTTTACAGGCTTGTAAATGCAAAAACACAAATAATATGTAATAATCATTAATAATAATAACTTTGGTACTTAGTGTTAAAGTGAAGTACACAAGGCAACCCCAGAACCAAGAAACCAGATTTCACAGAACTTCACCTCCAAAATATCCTCTCTGACATCTATATACTAAAACTCTCGTTTGTTTGTTTGTTTGTTTGTTTGTTTGTTTGTTTGTTCCTGAACTACAGCCAAAACGGTACACGACAGCGCTACAATTTCAGGCCCACTTTACTCACCGCTGTCCCTTTGGTGATAATGGAAGAAGTTTCATTGAAATCGGTGTTATATTTTTAAAGTTATCATATCATATCATATCATATATATACAGCCGGAAACAGGCCTTTTCGGCCCTCCAAGTCCGTGCCGCCCAGCGATCCCCGTACATTAACACTATCCTACACCCACTAGGGACAATTTTTTTTACATTTACCCAGCCAATTAACCTACATACCTGTACGTCTTTGGAGTGTGGGAGGAAACCGAAGATCTCGGAGAAAACCCACGCAGGTCACGGGGAGAACGTACAAACTCCTTACAGTGCAGCACCCGTAGTCAGGATCGAACCTAAGTCTCCGGCGCTGCATTCGCTGTAAAGCAGCAACTCTACCGCTGCGCTACCGTGCCACATTTTAAAGTTTAAATCTATCTCCTAGGGAGGGAGGGGGGGGAGGATAAAGGGGGTAGAGGGGGATGGATTATCATATCATATCATATATATACAGCCGGAAACAGGCCTTTTCGGCCCACCAAGTCCGTGCCGCCCAGTGATCCCCGTACATTAACACTATCCTACACCCACTAGGGACAATTTTTATATTTACCCACCCAATTAACCTACATACCTGTACGTCTTTGGAGTGTGGGAGGAAACCGAAGATCTCGGAGAAATCCCACGCAGGTCACGGGGAGAACGTACAAACTCCTTACAGTGCAGCACCCGTAGTCAGGATCGAACCTGAGTCTCCGGCGCTGCATTCGCTGTAAAGCAGCAACTCTACCGCTGCGCTACCGTGCCGCCCAATTGGGGGGAGGTGGATGGGGAGGGAGGGAAGAGGGAGGAGGGGGGGACGGGGAAGGGGAGGGGGATGGGAGGAGAGGGTGCTGCACCAATGCAGGAGAGGTTTGGGCCCCAATGGGTCCACTTGGTCTAGTCATCTCCTGAAACTATGTCCTCCAAACCTCTGAGCCCTGAAAGGGCTGCTGTAGAAACTTGCCAATTGAAGGAGTTGTGAACACACTTGTGAGCCCCTCTCCTCAGCCCAATATGTTGTGTGGCCCAGGCTGTTGTTGGCCGCTGCAGGTCTCCATTGTTGCCGCCTGACGACTTTTCCAGATATCTGGAACTTCCTTACAAACTTATTCATTGCATCCTTCCCACTAGTTAGCAACCCGTTGATGGTCCCAGTGGTATGATCACTTTGTCATTGAACAAAGAGATTCCACCCGTAATCATTACAGGACTTCCCCTCAGCGGTGGGGCATCTTGGTTTGCATGGATGGGTTGTGCGGAAGGGCCTGTTTCCCAGCTGTATGACTGTGATTCTAACCTTGCGGGTGCGTGCAAGATGATGGTGAATTCAGATACTCCTGGCTCCTGAGACATGGGCAGCCGGCCACGTCCAGGGTCTGAGCCTTCTGTTGATGGGGCACAGGGAACTTCAGGGAGTTTGGCTTGTGACAAGTATGCTCACTGTGAGGTGTGTAACACTGGCAGTGCCCACACGAGTGTGTAACATGGGCAGTGCCCACTTGTGTATGTAATATGGGCAGTGTCCACATGTGTGTGTATCACAGGCAGTGCCCCTCCGTGAGGTGTGTAACACGGGCAGTGCCCACACGTGTGTGTAACATGGGCAGTGCCCACACGAGTGTGTAACACGGGCAGTGCCCAAACATGTGTGTAACTCGGGCAGTGCCCACACGAGTGTGTAACATGGGCAGTGCCCACATGAGTGTGCAACACGAGTAGTGCCTACACGAGTGTGTAACACTGTAGTGCCCCGCTGTGAGGTGTGTAACATGGGCTGTGCCCATACGAGTGTGTAATATGGGCAGTGCCCGTCCGTGAGGTGTGTAACATGGGCTGTGCTCATCCGTGAGGTGTGTAATATGGGCAGTGCCCTCACGAGTGTGTAATATGGGGAGTGCCCATCTGTGAGGTGTGTAACATTGGCAGTGCCCACATGTGTGTGGGAAACACGGGCCGTACCCACACGAGTGTGTAATATGGGTAGTGCCCGTCTGTGAGGCCTGTAACACGGGCAGTGCCCGTCCGTGAGGTGTGTAACACGGGCAGTGCCCGTCCGTGAGGTGTGTAACATGGGCAGTGGCCCTCCGCGAGGTGTGTAAGATATACAGAGGTGTCGGGCACTGTTGCTGCCTTGATCGGCCCCTGTCGGCACTGACGCTGGTTCTGTGTAGGGCCAGCTCAAGGTGCAGGCAGGTTTGCTGGGTAGCTGGCTTGAGGGCAGTCTTCCACCATCCTCACTGACTGATGGAGGATGAGGCTTTGATGAGGGGCACTGCTACATCCAGCTGCTGGCTTGAGTCATAGAATGTTTACCTGCAGTCAGGAATTCACATTCAGATTAGTTTATTGTCCAGCAACTAGAGTTCAAAGTAACAGGTGGCAGCTCCTCGGGGAATGGGGTGTGAAAGAGTTGATTGGTTCAGGAGTCTGATTGTCATAGAGTGATACAGTGTGGAAACGGGCCCTTCAACCCAACTTGCCCACACCGGCTAACAATGTCCCATCTACACTAGCCCCACCTGCCTACGTTTGGTCCATATTCCTCCAAACCTGTCCTATCCATATACCTGTCAAATGTTCTTTAAACGTTGTGATAGTCCCTGCCGCAACTACCTCCTCTGGCAGCTCGTTCCATAATCTACCACTCTTTGCGTGAAATAATTACTCCTCAGATTCTTATTAAATCTTTCCCCCTCACCTTAAACCTATGTCCTCTGGTCCTCGATTCCCCTGCTCTGGGCAAGAGACTGTGCATCTACGCAATCTATTCCTCTCATGGGGAAGCAGCTGTTCTTGCGTCTGTACGTTCAGCTTTCAACCTCTTGTATCTGCTCACAGAAGGTTGAAGAGAAAAGGGAGTGGCCAGGATGACAGGCAACTTTGCCCACACCTGCAACCCTCCTGATGCCATGCACCGTGGAGGTGGACTGGATGGAAGGAAGTAACAAGCCCCATGGACTGGGCTGTGTTCACCACTTCCTGCAGCTTTCCCTAGGGTGGAAATGTCAAAGACTAGAGTCATAGCCTTCATGTGAGAGGGGGAAAAGTTTAAAGGAGAAGTATGCCTTGGATGTTGCCAGGACTAGAGGGTGTGAGCTATAGGGAGAGGTTGAGTAGGCTGGATCTCTATTCCATGGAGCACAGGAGGATGAGGGGAGATCTTGTAGAGGTGTACAAAATCATGAGAGGAATAGATCGGGCAGATGCACAGAATCTCTTGCCCAGAGCAGGGGAATCAAGGTGTATTGAGGAATTGGGTGTATGGAACAAGCAGCCAGAGGAGGTAGTTGAGGCTGGGACTAAGCCATCGTTTAAGAAACAGTTGGGCAGGTACATGGATAGGACAGGTTTGGAGGGTTATGGACCAAGTGCAGGCAAGTGGGACTAGGGTAGCTGGGACATTGCTGGCCGGTGTGGGCGAATTGGGCCGAAGGACCTGTTTCCACACTGTATCAATCTATGACTCTATGACTCTATGACTCCCTGCAGCTTTCCCTAGAGTGGAAATGTTAAAGACTGGAGGCATTGCGTTAATGTGAGAGGGGGAAAAGTTTGAAGAAGTGCGGGGTAAGTTTATTAATCTAGAGTGGGTGCCTGGAATGTGCTGCCAGGGGAGGTGGTGGAGGCAGATACGATAATGATGTTTAAGAGGCTTTTAGATAGGCACATGTATATGCTGGGAATGGAGAGAGCTCGTGCATCAGAAGAGACTAGTTCAACTTGCATCATAGAAACATAGAAAATAGGTGCAGGAGGAGGCCCTTTGGCCCTTTGAGCCAGCACTGCCATTCATTGTGATCATGGCTGATCATCCACAATCAGTAACCCCTGCCTGCCTTTTCCCCATATCCCTTGACTCCACTAGCCCCTAGATCATCATGTTGAATCAGTCGATGTGTTATATCTGGACTTTCAGAAGGCCTTCGACAAGGTCCCACATAGGAGATTGGGGTACAAATTTTAAAAAGCACACGGTATTGGGGGTTCAGTGTTGAGGTGGATAGAGAATTGGTTGGCGGACAGGAAGCAAAGAGTAGGAATAAACGGGTCCTTTTCGGAATGTCAGGCAGTGACTAGTGGGGTACCGCAAGGCTCAGTGCTGGGACCCCAGTTATTTACAATATATATTAATGATTTGGACGAGGGAATTGAATGCAACATCTCTAAGTTTGCGGATGACACGAAGCTGGGTGGCAGTGTTAGCTGCGAGGAGGATGCTAGGAGGCTGCAGAGTGACGGATAGATTAGGAGAGTGGGCAAATGCATGGCAGATGCAATATAATGTGGATAAATGTGAGGTTATCCACTTTGGCGGCAAGAACAGGAAAGCAGAGTATTACCTGAATGGTGGCCAATTAGGAAAAGGGGAGATGCAACGTGACCTGGGTGTCATGGTGCACCAGTCATTGGAAGCAAGCGTGCAGGTGCAGCAGGCAGTGAAGAAGGCGAATGGTATGTTAGCATTCATAGCAAGAGGATTTGAGTATAGGAGCAGGGAGGTTCTGCTGCAGTTGTACAGGGCCTTGGTGAGACCGCACCTGGAGTATTGTGTACAGTTTTGGTCTCCTAATCTGAGGAAAGACATTCTAGCCTTAGAGGGAGTACAGAGAAGGTTCACCAGATTGATCCCTGGGATGGCAGGACTTTCATATGAAGAAAGACTGGATAGACTAGGCTTATACTCGCTAGAATTTAGAAGACTGAGGGGGGATCTTATTGAAACATATAAAATTCTTAAGGGGTTGGAGAGGCTAGATGCGGGAAGATTGTTCCCGATGTTGGGGAAGTCCAGAACCAGGGGTCACAGCTTAAGGATAAGGGGGAAGTCTTTTAGGACCGAGATGAGAAAACATTTCTTCACACAGAGAGTGGTGAGTCTGTGGAATTCTCTGCCACAGAAGGTAGTTGAGGCCAGTTCATTGGCTATATTTAAGAGGGAGTTAGATGTGGCCCTTGTGGCTAAAGGGATCAGGGGGTATGGAGAGAAGGCAGGTACAGGTTACTGAGCTGGATGATCAGCCATGATCATATTGAATGGCGGTGCAGGCTCGAAGGGCCGAATGGCCTACTCCTGCACCTATTTTCTATGTTTCTATGTTGAGAACAGACATTGTGGGACGAAGGGCCTGTTCCTGTGCTGTGTTGCTGATATTCTCCTCACTCGAGGGTCCTGTGGCCCAGGGTTGTCACTGTGGTCAGGAACCTACCCCTCTGTGTATATGTGGCTGGGACTTTGATCCTGGCTAATGCCGATGACGAGGGGTCTGTGGAATTTGTGGAGTTGGTGAGTTGCCGGCATTCCTGGCAGGGCTGTCCGCCTGATTCACTGGGTGTAACTTGCCCAGCTCTGCAGCTTCCGGTGCTCTGCCTGTGAGTCAGGGAGCTACTGTTGGAGCAGTGCCGATATCCTGCAGGGTGTGGTCAGGACACAGCCCTGCTCCGCCTATCGCCACTCATTCCAGACGCTCCGCCATCTTCACTCTCTCTCTCTCTCCAGCAGGAGACCTGGGCACTGACTCAGACAGAGAGAGGGAAGCTCCACACTACCCCATACCATCAAGATCCCCCGGCACATCACTAACCCCAGTGGGAAATTGCCCTTTGCAGGATAAAACACCAGCCAGCAAGTTGCCCGCACCCCGGCAAAGGTGGTAGAAAGGTGATGACCCCAGAATCAGGAGAATACCAGAGGGGCTGGCTAGGGCATCGTTCACCCCCCTGCCCTGTGCTCCCGCAAGGACACAGCAGTGCAGTACCGAGGTCTCCCTGCATTAATCCCCACTGATCAATCACTGTCGGGAGGGCAGAACATGGGGTTCAGTATCTAGGGTAGGGGCACTGGGATTGATACAGGACAGTGGGATTAGTACACGGCACTGGGATTAGTGGATTGATACAGGGCTGTGGGAGAGCGAGGCAGTGGGGTGAGTGTGGGATTGATACAGGGCAGTGGAGAGAGCAGGGCAGTGGGATTAGTGTGGGATTGATACAGGGCTGTGGGAGAGCGGGGCAGTGGGGTGAGTGTGGGATTGATACAGGGCTGTGGGAGAGCGGGGCAGTGGGATTAGTGGATTGATACAGGGCTGTGGGAGAGCGGGGCAGTGGGGTGAGTGTGGGATTGATACAGGGCTGTGGGAGAGCGGGGCAGTGGGGTGAGTGTGGGATTGATACAGGGCTGTGGGAGAGCGGGGCAGTGGGGTGAGTGTGGGATTGATACAGGGCTGTGGGAGAGCGGGGCAGTGGGATGAGTGGATTGATACAGGGCTGTGGGAGAGCGGGGCAGTGGGGTGAGTGTGGGATTGATACAGGGCAGTGGAGAGAGCAGGGCAGTGGGATTAGTGTGGGATTGATACAGGGCTGTGGGAGAGCGGGGCAGTGGGGTGAGTGTGGGATTGATACAGGGTTGTGGGAGAGCGGGGCAGTGGGGTGAGTGTGGGATTGATACAGGGCAGTGGAGAGAGCGGGGCAGTGGGATTAGTGTGGGATTGATACAGGGCAGTGGAGAGAGCAGGGCAGTGGGATTAGTGTGGGATTGATACAGGGTTGTGGGCTGGGGCTGACAGAGAGATGGGGTGGGTTAGGGGTTTGATGTACGAGAGTGTGAGTTTGGGTGGGTTGTGCTGGGTGCAGTGGGAAGTTCTGCCTGAGTACTGTGTTTTCCCTGCTCCCTGGGGCAGGTCTGGCCCTGCCTGAGCTGTCTCTGTTGCAGCTGAACCCTCTGTGTTGTGTGCGTGGGGCTGTTGGAACAAGCTGAGAAATGTGGAGCACGTAGGGAGCCAAACCTCCCTCACCTGTCCCAGGGTGTGGGGCTGAGCCGCTGACATCTGAAGACAGGCGCACAATCCACCCAGGTCTCTCGCACACCGTCCAAGAGTAGCTTGCTGAGGCAGGGGGAGAGAGAGAGAGGGAGGGAGGGATGGAAAGGCAGGTGGAGGGGAGAAAGAGGGACAGGGAGGGAGAGAATGGAAGGGAAAAGTGAGTGCAATAGAGAAAAGTAACAAGGAAATGCAAAGGGAACACTATGCTCCTGTAGGAGTACAGTTGCCTCGATATGTTTCCCACTCTCCCTGCTAATGGCATGTTGGCCTTCATAACAAGAGGAGGTGAGTATAGGAGCAAAGAGGTCCTTCTGCAGTTGTACAGGGCCATAGTGAGACCACGCCTGGAGTACTGTGTGCAGTTTTGGTCTCTCAATTTGAGGAAGGAAATTCTTGCTATTGCGGGAGTGCAGTGTAGGTTCACCAGGTTAATTTCCGGGATGGCGGGACTGTCATATGTTGAAAGAATGGAGTGACTGGGCTTGTATACACTGGAATTTAGAAGGATGAGAGGGGATCTTCTTGAAACATATAAGATTATTAAGGGTTTGGACACACTAGAGGCAGGAAACATGTGCCCGATGTTGGGGGGAATCCAGAACCAGGGACCACAGTTTAAGAATAAAGGGTAGGCCATTTGGAACAGAGATGAGGAAAAACTTTTTCACCCAGAGAGTTGTGAATCTGTACAATTCTCTGCCTCAAAAGGCAGTGGAGGCCATTTCTCTGGATGCTTTCCAAAGAGAGTTAGATAGAGCTCTTAAAGATAGCGGAGTCAAGGGATATGGGGAGAAGGCAGGAATGGGGTACTGATTGCGGATGATCGGCCATGATCACAGTGAATGGCGGTGCTGCCTCGAAGGGCCGAATGGCCTCCTCCTGCACCCATTGTCCTTAACTCCATTGTATTAAAATCTTTCAGCCTCAGCCTTGAGTACAACATTGGTCACCTCCTCAGCTCGCTGGGGAGAGGACCATTCCTCCCCAACGTCTTTTTAATTTGGTGACCCCTTTAATCGCTTGCCTTCATCGGTTGGGGCATTGAGTATAAATGTTAAGAAGTCATGTTGCAGCTTTATAAACCTTTGGTTGGGCTGCATTTGGAGTTCCGCATGTGCAGTTCTGATCATCCATCACAAGAAGAATGTGGAAACTTTAGAGAGGATGCGGAAGGGGTTTACTGGAATGCTGTCTGGATTAGGGGGTATTAGCTATAAATTTGGGCAAACTTTGATTGTTTTCTCTGGTGCATTAGAGGCTGAGGGGAGACCTGATGGAACATACAAAATTATGAGAGGCAGAGATAGAGTAGACAGTCAGAACCTTTTTCCCCAGAGTGAAGGACAAGTTGAAGGTGAGAGGGTGAAAGTCTACTGGAGATGTGCAGGACGTTATTTAACAGAGAGTGGTGGGAGCTGGAACACACTGCCAGGGGTGGTGGTGGAGGCAGATGTGTCTTAACTTGGCTTCATGTTGGGCACAGACATTGTTGGCTGAAGAGCCTGGCCCTGTGCTGAACTGTTGTATGTTTTGGTGCTCATATCTGTCAATGGGATCACCTTCATCGCTGCAGCGATGAGGCTCCCACCTGCTCATTGACCCTTCACCCCCAGTTATCAACGAACCCCATGACGTCCATGGCCTCCAGTACACATCATCCTTCCGGCAACGGAGAGCACACACTGCCGATGGTCTCATCAGGCATTTATACTCACAACCTCTGATTGTAATCCCACACACACACTACTCGCAATTCTAGTGACCCAGCGGCTCCCGAACCCTGCTGCCTCCCCTCCCCCCTTTATCAATGGGATCAGCGTTGGGTCGGCACGGGTCAGGTGGGCCGAAGGGCCTGTTTTCCCCTGTCTGATTTAGTGAGACTTCTGTCTCCGTTATAGGGCAACACGTGCGTGTTCCCTCCCCAGTTAAAGAATGACACCTCTCTCCGTTCCCCCTTACAGAGCGGAAACCACACTGTCCCCACCCCCTGGCCACCCCCCATGTCCCACATCACCCTACCCCCACCCCCACATCACCGTCCTCACCCCCACATCACACATCACCATCCCCACCCCCACATCACCCTGTCCCCACCCCCATATCCCACATCACACATCACCATCCCCACCCCCACATCACCCTGTCCCCACCCCCACCCCCACATCACCGTCCCCACCCCATCCCCACATCACCGTCCCCACCCCCACCCCCACATCACCGTCCCCACCCCATCCCCACATCACCGTCCCCACCACATCCCCACATCACCGTCCCCATCCCCACATCACCCTGTCCCCACCCCCATATCCCACATCACCATCCCCACCCCCACATCACCCTGTCCCCACCCCCACATCACCGTCCCCACCCCCACATCACCCTGTCCCCACCCCCACATCACCCTGTCCCCACCCCCACATCACCCTGTCCCCACCCCCATATCCCACATCACCATCCCCACCCCCACATCACCCTGTCCCCACCCCCACATCACCCTGTCCCCCACCCCCACATCACCGTCCCCACCCCCACATCACCCTGTCCCCACCCCCACATCACCCTGTCCCCACCCCCACCCCCACATCACCGTCCCCACCCCCACATCACCGTCCCCACCCCCACATCACCCTGTCCCCACCCCCACATCACCCTGTCCCCACCCCCACCCCCACATCACCGTCCCCACCCCCACATCACCGTCCCCACCCCCACATCACCGTCCCCACCCCCACATCACCCTGTCCCCACCCCCACATCACCCTGTCCCCACCCCCACATCACCGTCCCCACCCCCACATCACCGTCCCCACCCCCACATCACCGTCCCCACCCCCACATCACCGTCCCCACCCCCACATCACCGTCCCCACCCCCACATCACCGTCCCCACATCACCGTCCCCACCCCCACATCACCGTCCCCACCCCCACATCACCGTCCCCACCCCCACATCACCCTGTCCCCACCCCCACGTTATGTTTCACATCACTCTGTCCCCACTCCACCCCACTTCCCACATCACCCTGTGTCTCCACCCCCACCCCACATCACCCCGTCTCCACCCCCCACGGTTGGGCATTTGCCATGCTTGCTGCCCGCTGGGCACATCTATCTGTTGTACAGGAGTGGGAGGTGGAGGAGGGCACGGGCCTCTGGGCATCTGCAGGCCGTTGATGGGATGGGACTGTGACCCCACAGATGAGCAGGATGTGATTCATGTTCACTGCCAAGGCTTGCAGCCGCTGAGGAGTGGGAGTGGGCAGGTACACTTGCCCTGTCACACTAGCTGTGCACTCTCACTGGCTTGCACACACTACCCCCTCACAACCCCACACTGGCAGCTCTCTCCTGTTGTGCGCTTGTAGCCACACCTCAAACCACACCTTGTGGCATTGGGAGGGGCAGTGATTGAAAGTTGTGCGGACTGGCTCTAACAAGTAGAGCTGTGTGAGCACAGAGGCGTCAGTCAGCGAGAGACAGAGAGGCAGCTGAATCGGTTCAGATTCTGCTCCCACCCGATGTTCACAGCGCAGTCCCCCCGGGGTCGCCTGCCCTCCGACGACAGGTTGTACCAGGACATATTGAAGTCCACTGAGGCACGGAAAGGTATTTACCCGGGGCTGGGTTTTCCGCAGCGGAGCGGAGCAGGCGGGAGCAATGGTTGTGTTGCGATGTGCTCTGGCTGCAAGCTCGGCTGGTGTTAACTCTTTCAGGTCAGGATTTGCTGCGTTTTGTCTCGGAGGATCCACTGGTCTGTGGATAGGCAGAGCCTAGAGTGAGTGAATGCTCTCCCCATCAGCCTCTCCACACCCCGCCTCTACTCACTCCCTCTCCACTGACCGGCTGCTGCCCTCCGCACCTCCTGCCTGCTTCCCGTAATGTCGGGAAGTCTCCGTGCTCCCACGGGGCCAGGTTCCTACCCCTCTCCCGACCCCACGGTCTATCCGACAGTTCAAGGAACCTTCCACCCTGGGGATCTCGGTACATCCCAGAGGGTCCACCGCTGTGGGTCCACACTTTCATATGGCACTCTCCTAACCACCACCCCGCTCACCCTCCCCCACCCCGCTCCCCCTCCCCCACCCCCGCTCCCCCTCCCCCCACCCCACTCACCCTCCCCCACCACGCTCCCCCTCCCCCACCCCGCTCCCCCTCCCCCCACTTGTCCTCACCTTCTCCCCCCACTCATCCTCTTTCTCCACTCAATACCTGGTAACTCTGCCCCACCCTCGCAGACTCTGCAACCCTTGTTAACCCTCCTGAGCCCTGGCTGCCTCCCGTGACAGAAACAAATGCACTTCCCTCACTCCATCCCTGCCCTCCCTCCCCATCTCCTTCACACTTCTCCTACCTCCCTCACTCCTCCCTGCCCAGGGTCTGCACCCTGTTGTGTGGGTCTGCACCCTGTTGTGTGGGTCTGCACCCTGTTGTGTGGGTCTGCACCCTGTTGTGTGGGTCTGTACCCTGTTGTGTGGGTCTGTACCCTGTTGTGTGGGTCTGCACCCTGTTGTGTGGGTCTGTACCCAGTTGTGTGGGTCTGCACCCTGTTGTGTGGGTCTGCACCCTGTTGTGTGGGTCTGCACCCAGTTGTGTGGGTCTGTACCCAGTTGTGTGGGTCTGTACCCAGTTGTGTGGGTCTGCACCCAGTTGTGTGGGTCTGCACCCTGTTGTGTGGGTCTGCACCCTGTTGTGTGGGTCTGCACCCTGTTGTGTGGGTCTGAACCCAGTTGTGTGGGTCTGCACCCTGTTGTGTGGGTCTGCACCCTGTTGTGTGGGTCTGTACCCAGTTGTGTGGGTCTGCACCCTGTTGTGTGGGTCTGCACCCTGTTGTGTGGGTCTGCACCCTGTTGTGTGGGTCTGCACCCAGTTGTGTGGGTCTGTACCCAGTTGTGTGGGTTGTGTATCCTGGGATGCGTTCCCTGGGGGTCCTCTTGTCTGCGAGCTGTTCCCTGCGGTCAAATCATGTCTCGCCTCAGGTGCTTCCCCCCCCCTCCCCGTGTCTCCTGCCCCAGCTCATTGCCCTTGATCTTTTGTGTTGCAGATGAGCGGACCCGGGTCCAAAAGAAAACATTCACCAAATGGGTCAACAAACACCTGATGAAGGTGAGTCATGGTCAGATGGGGGGGGGGGGGGGGGGGGGCGGGGGGGGATAGAGGGGAGAGAGACAGACATCAGGGTGAGTAGTGAGGGTGGGGAGAAACTTGCTGGCTGAGGCGGAGATGATGGGGGATTGATGTGGTCAGTGGGCTGCATGACAGGGTAGTGAAGGGGCTGGTGAAGGAGGGGGGGAAGTAATGTAGTAGTGGACTTGGGTGGGTGGGGAGGAGGGATGATGGGGTGGGGACAGGGTGGTGGGGAGGGGACGGTGTGGTGGGGAGGGAACGGACGGTGTGGTGGGGAGGGACGGACGGGGTGGTGGGGAGGGACGGACGGTGTGGTGGGGAGGGACGGACGGAGTGGTGGGGAGGGACGGACGGGGTGGTGGGGAGGAGGGATGGGGTGGGGAGGGACGGTGTGGTGGGGAAGAGGGTAGCCTGGCCTGAGGTATGGGGGTCAGGTACACTCTACACTGTCTTCCATTCAACCCCAGGAACCTCTAACTGAGGAACACGGTGGATGAGGTGATCTTTACAGGAGGGACCTTTAATCAAACTGGTTGTGTTCAGGGATGGGACCTTGGAATGTGACTAATGGCCATGGAAGGGAGGAAGGGAGGGAGGGAGTGGAGTGATAGGGGCAGTGCGGTCAATGTCGTCTACCTGACTACAGTGAAACATTTGCAAGGTCCCACATGGGAGCCATCCAGGGAAATAGAAATTCATAACCAGAAAGGTTTCTGTTTCTGTTTTCTACTGCTCAACCGTCAACAGCTGGGCTATCTCGTGCAGGTTTTGCTTGTTGTTGAGGGCAGAGCTGCAGACGTATATATAGATTTCAGTAAGGCCTTTGACAAGGTTCGGCATGGTAGGCTGCTCTGGTTAAATTGTATGCCATCCAAAGAGAGAGCTGAATGAATCGAAAAATGGCATCATGGAAGGAAGCAGAGGGTGATGGTGGAAGGTTGCTTTTCAGACTAGAAGCCTGGGACGAGTGGTGTGCCTCAGGTTTGGTGCTGGGCCCATTGCTGTTTGTCATCTCTATCAATGATTTGGATGGGAACTTGCATGGTTAGCAAGTTTGCAGATGGCACTTAATGGGTGGTATTGTAGATAGTCAAGACAGATGTCAAAAATTGCAACAGTGTCCTGCTTGGTTGGCCAGGTGGGCTGATGGAATTTAATTCCAGGTTGATGGTCAACCTGAGAAATGTGAGGTGTTGCATTTAGAAACATAGAAACATAGAAAATAGGTGCAGGAGTAGGCCATTCGGCCCTTCGAGCCTGCACCGCCATTCATTAAGAAGTCTAACAAGCTGTACCTACACAGTGATTGCTAGGTTCTGGGGAGTGTCGTAGAGCAGAGGGAGCTAGGAGTGCAGGTACATAGTTCTTTGAAAGTAGAATTGCAGGTAGATATGGTGGTCAAAAAGGCTTTTGGCACATTGCCCTTCATCTGACTATTGAGTATAGATGTTGGGAGGTCATGTTATAGTTGTATAAGACATTTCTTGAGGCCACATTTAGAATATTACTAGAACAAGTGGACCTGTTGGGCTCAAAACTCTCCTGCATTGGTGCAGCACCTACTCCTCCTCTCCCTCCCCCTTCCCACTTTCCCTCCCCCCTCTCCCTCCCCCCTCTCCCTCCCCCCTCTCCCTCCCCCCCTCTCCCTCCCCCTCTCCCTCCCCCCTCTCCCTCCCCCCTCTCCCTCCCCCCTCTCCCTCCCCCCCTCTCCCTCCCCCCTCTCCCTCCCCCCTCTCCCTCCCCCCCTCTCCCCTCCCCCCCTCTCCCTCCCCCCTCTCCCTCCCCCCTCTCCCTCCCCCCTCTCCCTCCCCCTCTCCCTCCCCCCTCTCCCCTCCCCCCTCTCCCTCCCCCTCTCCCTCCCCCCTCTCCTCCCCCCCTCTCCCTCCCCCCTCTCCCTCCCCCTCTCCCTCCCCCTCTCCCTCCCCCCTCTCCCTCCCCCCTCTCCCTCCCCCCTCTCCCTCCCCCCTCTCCCTCCCCCCACTCCCTCCCCCCTCCCTCCCTCTCCCTCCCCCCTCCCCTCCCCCTCTCCCTCCCCCTCTCCCTCCCCCCTCTCCCTCCCCCCTCTCCCTCCCCCCTGCTCCTCCCCCCTCTCCCTCCCCCCTCTCCCTCCCCCTCTCCCTCCCCTCTCCCTCCCCCCTCTCCCTCCCCCCTCTCCCTCCCCCCTCTCCCTCCCCCCTCTCCCTCCCCCCTCTCCCTCCCCCCTCGTCCCTCCCCCCTCTCCTCCCCCCTCTCCCTCCCCCCTCTCCTCCCCCCTCTCCCTCTCCCTCCCCCCTCTCCCTCTCCCTCCCCCTCTCCCTCTCCCTCTCCCTCTCCCTCCCCCCCTCTCCCTCTCCCCTCCCCCCTCTCCTCTCCCTCCCCCTCTCCCTCTCCCTCCCCCCTCTCCCTCTCCCTCCCCCCCTCTCCCTCTCCCTCCCCCTCTCCCTCTCCCTCCCCCCTCTCCCTCTCCCTCCCCCCTCTCCCTCTCCCTCCCCCCCTCTCCCTCTCCCTCCCCCCTCTCCCTCTCCCTCCCCCCTCCCTCTCCTCCCCCCTCTCCCTCTCCTCTCCCTCCCCCCTCTCCCTCTCCCTCCCCCCTCTCCCTCTCCCTCCCCCTCTCCCTCTCCCTCCCCCCTCTCCCTCTCCCTCCCCCCTCTCCCTCTCCCTCCCCCCTCTCCCTCTCCCTCCCCCCTCTCCCTCTCCCTCCCCCCTCTCCCTCCCCCCCCCTCTCTCTCTCCTTCCCAAATCCTCAAACTTCTTCCTCTTTATTCTCCCGTGTCGGGGCGATCGAAGCCCCCCGCGTCTGGGCGATCGAAGCCCCCGCGTCGGGGCGATCGAAGCCCTCGCGTCGGGGCGATCGAAGCCCCCGCGTCGGGGCGATCGAAGCCCCCGCGTCGGGGCGGTCGAAGTTCCCGTGATCGAGGCGGTCGAAGCCCCCGCGTCGGGGCGATCGAAGCCCCCGCGTCGGGGTGATCGAAGCCCCCGCGTCGGGGCGGTCGAAGTTCCCGTGATCGAGGCGGTCGAAGCCCCCGCGTCGGGGCGATCGAAGCCCCCGCGTCGGGGCGATCGAAGCCCCCGCGTCGGGCAGATCGAAGTTCCCGTGATCGAGGCGGTCGAAGCCCCCGCGTCGGGGTGGTCGAAGCCCCCGCGTCGGGGCGATCGAAGCCCCCGTGATCTGGCAGATCGAAGTTCCCGGGATCGAGGCGGTCGAAACTCCCGTGATCGGGGCGGTCGAAGCTCCGGAGCTCGGGGGCAGTTGGAGCTCCCGAATTCGATCTGCAATGTGGACGGAGATACGATACGGAAAAAAGTCGCATCTCCGTCAAGGTAAGAGATTTTGAAAAGTTTCCCCAACCCCCCAGCCCCCCACCCCCCACCCCCCCACATAAAACAAGCTAAAGAACACTAAAACATACATTTAACACATACTATAAAACAACAAAGAAGAAAAGGACGAGACAGACTGTTGGCGAGGCGGCCTTAATGGGTGCCACCCTGATTTATTATTATTGTCACATGTACTGAGTGAGGAACAGTGTAAAACTTATTTTTCTGCTATCCAGTCAAATCAAGATTGGAAAGACTGGGCTTGTATTCACTAGAATTTAGAAGGATGAGAGGGGATCTTATAGAAACGTATAAAATTATAAAAGGACTGGACAAGCTAGATGCAGGAAAAATGTTCCCAATGTTGGGGGAGTCCAGAACCAGGAGCCACAGTCTAAGAATAAAGGGGAGGCCATTTAAAAATGAGGTGAGAAGAACTTTTTCACCCAGAGAGTTGTGAATGTGTGGAATTCTCTGCCACAGAAGGCAGTGGAGGCCAATTCACTGGATTAATTTAAAAGAGAGTTAGATAGAGCTCTAGGGGCTAGCGGAATCAAGGGACATGGGGAGAAGGCAGGCGCGGGTTACTGATTGTAGATGATCAGCCATGATCACAATGAATGGCGCAGCTGGCTCGGAGGTTCAAATGGCCTCCTCCTGCACCTATTTTCTATGTTTCTATATTTATGAATCCTTTCCAGTTTAATGACAGTGACAGTACCCTGCATCAATGAGAGTGAGCAGTAGATGTTGTCCACATGGATTTGATAGAGTTCCCCATGGTAGGCTGATCCACATTAAGATGCAGGGGATTGACAGTGATTCAGAATTATCTTACTGATAAAAGACCGAGACCAATGGAGTTCCGCAGGGAAGTGTAATGGGACCTCTGCTGTTTGTGACATATATGTTAATGTAGATGGGTCGGTTAGTAAATTTGTAGATGATACCAAGATTGCTGGATTAATAATCTTGTGATTAATTTTGTGATTAATAATGTCAAAAGAAACAGTAGGATATAGATCAGGTACAAAAATAGGTGGAGAAATGTCAGAGGAGTTTGATCCTAGGGGTTGCACTTCGAGAGGTTGAATAGAAGAGGAAAATACAACAGCATTCATGTACAGTGGTATTGTGGGGTCTAAATCAATAACTCCCTGAAAGTGGCAACAGTGGTAAAGAAGAAGGCTGTATGGAGTTTGCACATTCGCCCTGTGACCACATGGGGTTTTCTCCCAAAGACGTGCAGGTTTGTCGGTTAATTGGCTTCTGTAAAGAAATTGTCCCTCATGTGTAGAATAGAACTAGTGTGAACGGGTGATTGCTGGTTAGAGTGGACTCAGTGGGCCGAAGGGCCAGTTTTCACACTGTATAAAACTAAAAGGCATATGATATGCTTGCTTTCATGGATCGGGGCATTGAATGTAAGTCAGGAAGACATAATGCAGCTTGATAGGTTTAGATTAGGCTGCATTTGTAGTATTGCGTACAGTTCCAGTGCCTTCAGAATGTGCAAAGGAGGTTTACCAGAACGATGCCTGGATTAGAGGGTATTGCGTACAGGGAGAGGGTGGACAGACTTGGATTGTTTTCTCTGTAATTATAGATGCTGAGGGTAAACCTGATGGTAGTATGTAAAATGATGAGAAACATGGAGAGTCGAGACAGTCAGAATAATTTCCCCAGGATGGAAATATTAAATGCAAAAGAGTTTTGCTTTTGGATGAGAGGGGCAAAGTATAAAGGAGATGTGAGGTGCATTTTTTTACATGGAGGGTGGTGGGTGCCTGGAACAGGCTGCCAGGGGTTGTGGTTGAGGCATATACCATAGTGGAATCTAAGAGAAGTTTGCATAGGCACGTGGATACACAGGGACTGGAGGGATATGGATTATGTTCATACTGGGAAGAATTGGTCTTGGTCTTATGTTTGGCACGACATTGTTGGCTGAAGGGCCTGTTGCTGTACTGTTCTACTGTCTGTTTCATGTTCTGGATGCTGCATTTGGAGCATTTGGTCACTCTGTTGTAGGAAAGATAACATTCAGCCGGAAAGAGTGCTGAGAAGATTTATGCAGATGTTGCCAGGACGTAAGGGTTTGAGCTATAGGGAGAGATTGGGTAGGCTAGGACTTTGTTCCTGGTAACGCCTGAGGGGTGATCTTATTAAGGTATATAAAATAATGAAGGGAATAGATAGGCCAGAGTAGGGAAATCAAGAACTAGAAGACATGGGCTTAAGGTGAGAAGGAAAAGATTTAATGGGAACCTGACAGCCATCTTTTTCACACTCAGAGTGGTGGGTTTATGGAATGAGCTGCCAGAGAAGGTATTCAAGGCTGGTACAATAGTATCATTTGGGCAGGTACATGGATAGGAAAGGTTTAGAGGGTTATGGGCTAAACGTAGGCATGTGGGAATGTGCCGATGGGGCATTTTTGTCGGCATTGGGTAAGTTGGGCTGAAAGGCCTGTTTCTGTGCTGTATTTAGTTGGGCTGTATGACTCGAACATGAAGTACCAAAACCTGAAAGAAGGCAAGCTTCTTCACCTGTGTAGCCATGACGCCACTTTCATGCGATATGGACCTGCACCCCTCGTTCTGCAATGCTCCCCAGAGGCCGTGCATTTAGTGTAAGTCCTGCCTTGGTTTGTTTTACCAAAATGCATCATCCAGTTATCTGAATTAATCCCCAACTGCTATTCCTCAGCCATTAATGGAGGAACTCAGGAGATGGGGTGATACTCCCTTAATAGTCCCCATTATCACCTTCCTTCCTAATTAGTTTCCAGCTCCGGCAGCCCACTCTTTGAGCCAGCATGTCCTCCTTACCCCACTCTCGACATCTGGTTCCATCTGCCCACCATCCCTCGCCCCTCCTCATTACACCAGTTACCTACCTGTCCCTCTCTCTCTCTCCCCCCCCCCCACCCCCGGTTTCCTTTCACCAATATCCTTCCCTCGAGCTTTACATTTCACTTCTCCCCTGACCTGACACCCTTTTCACCTCCAGCCTTTGTCACTTACTCCACCCATTTGCCAATCACACCCTCCTACTCACCCCGTATCACTTCACTTGCCAGGCATTGTCTTGCCCCAGCCTCTCATTTGCAGATTTCTCCTCCCTGCTCCATCACTGAAGAAGGGTTCCGACCCAAAAGGTTGTCTGTCCATCCCCTCCAAAGACGTTGCCTGACCCACTGAGTTTTCCCAGCACTTTGTGTTTATCAGGATTCCAGCATCAGCAGTTCCGTGGCAATCTCTCCGCTCTGTGTCCAGAAACGTTGACAGTCCCTTTCAACCCAACCTCCTCCCCACAGATGCTGCCCGACTCGCCGAGTTCCCCCAGCAGTGTGTCTTGTACGAAAGCAAAGGAGCAAGAAGTGGGGAGGGGGAATGTAGGAAGCTCAGTGAATCAATGTTGGAAAGGGCTCAGAGCAGACAGGTGAGGCTGACAGAGGGTGCAGCCCAGAGAGAGCTGGGAGGCAGTGGTGGAAAGGTGTTTGTCATAAATGTCTAATTCTGTGAAGTTAACTCATTCTATCCGGACACGAGTTTAACAGTAACTGGATCATGGAAACCTCCACAGTCGGGCATGCAAGGGCCTCTAACCCTCGATTTGATGGGTACCTCCATCTCAGTGATTCCCTGTGTGCCTCACGGACGCCGCGTGTCATACGCGCCGCCGCTTGTCTCACGGACGCCACGTGTCTCACGGACGCCGCGTGTCTCACGGACGCCACGTGTCTCATGGGAGCCGCGTACCAAACGGATGCCGCGTGCCAAACGGACGCTGTGTGCGACACGGACGCCGCGTGCGACACGGACTCCGCGTGTCATAGGGACGCCGCTTATGACACGGACGCCGCGTGCGACACGGACTCCGCGTGTCATAGGGACGCCGCTTATCACACGGACTGCACGTGTAACACGGACGCCATGTGTCTCAGGGACGCCGCATATCACGCGGATGCCGCGTGTCTCGGTGACGCCACGTGTCACAGGGGAGGCACTTGTCACATGGACGCCGGGTGTCTCGGTGATGCCGCGTGTCACACGGGATGTGCGTGTCACACGGAGCCGCGTGTCGCATGAGTCGCGTGTCACACGGACATGCTCACTGTGTCAGCTGTTGGCACCATACACCGTGCCTTTGAACAAATGCTAACTTTTAAAATCCTTCTTTATTCTCCCTCTCTCCATCTTACCCTTCTCCATCCCCACTTCTTTCCCATTTCCACCTCTCAATTGCCCCATTTTCCTCTCCATTTCCCTCCCTATTTATGCCCATGTCCCTCCCTATCTTAACCTTCCTTTTCTTCATCATCTTTTTCCATCAACTTCTGTCTCTTTTTACCTTCCACTCCCATTAATCTTCTCCCTCCTGCTCTCTCCCTCTTCTCTCTGTCTCCCCCTTCTCTCTCCTTGCCCTTGCTCCTGATCTTGCTGTGTGGTTTAGCATTGGAGAACTGAGGTAGGTATTATTCTGCATGCTGTTGTCTGTTAATATAGCTTTGCTCATGCTGTAGCATTTCTCCACATTCCTAGAACACCCCAACCACCCACCTTCCGAACCCCTGGTGGTCCCAGTGCAGATTGCTCCCTACGCTCATGCTCTCTCCCCCCCGCCCATTATACCACCCCCCGCGCTCCCCTCCCCCATCCCCGCGCTCCCCAACCCCCACCCCCGCGCTCCCCTCCCTCATCCCTGCGCTCCCCATCCCCCCACCCCCGCGCTCCCCTCCCCCCATCCCCGCGCTCCCCTCCCCCATCCCCGTGATCCCCTCCCCCCCATCCCCGCGATCCCCTCCCCCCCCATCCCCGCGATCCCCTCCCCCCCATCCCCGCGATCCCCTCCCCCCCATCCCCGCGATCCCCTCCCCCCATCCCCGCGATCCCCTCCCCCATCCCCGCGATCCCCTCCCCCATCCCCGTGATCCCCTCCCCCCCATCCCCGCGATCCCCTCCCCCCCATCCCCGCGATCCCCTCCCCCCCATCCCCGCGATCCCCCTCCCCCCATCACCGCGCTCCCCTCCCCATCCCCGCGCTCCCCTCCTCCCCATCACCGCGCTCCCCTCCTCGCGCTCCCCTCCCATCCCCGCGCTCCCCCTCCCCATCCCCGCTCTCCCCTCCCCATCCCCGCTCTCCCCTCCCCATCCCCGCTCTCCCCCTCCCCATCCCCGCTCTCCCCTCCCCATCCCCGCTCTCCCCTCCCCATCCCCGCTCTCCCTCTCCCCATCCCCGCTCTCCCCTCCCCATCCCCGCGCTCCCCTCCCATCCCCGCGCTCCCCTCCCCATCCCCGCGCTTCCCCTCCCCATCCCCGCTCTCCCCTCCCCAT